>NC_051228.1:11873054-12173054 GCF_015220715.1 Pygocentrus nattereri | reverse complement strand
ACACACACACACACACACACATTTTCTAAGCCGCTTCTCCCTCATTGGGCGGAAGGCAGGATACACCCTAGACAGGTTGCCAGTCCATTGCAGGGCAGACAGACAGACATACACATTCAACGAAACACACAGTACAATTAAAAAAATATTTTTTTTTAGTTTATCATATACTTCCTTGTGTTCTTCGAAAAACAGCTGTCTTTAGATTTGGAAATAAAAAAGTTCATTCAGGTTTTGTATGTGTGTTTAACCCTGTCAATTATTCCTCTGTAGGAAAATATATTTTTCATGGTATTTACTTTATGCTATGGACCACCACTCTTATTGCTTATATCAAAAGAAGTGGCTAGGGTAGGGAGTGGTTATATTGTATGGACATCATGATTTGCTTTTTAAAACTTGCTTTATAAATAGCCTTTGGTTACACATAGAACTGGGCCATATGGTTAAAAATGTTATCATGATAAACAAAATTCATATCAGACGATATCGTTACATATAACGATAAATGTCAAATCATTATTTCTTTCAAGTTTGAAGGCTGATTTTTTTTCTACTGGGTGGTTAATTGCTGTTTAAACTATCCTTTGTGGTCGGAACATGACAAACACTCACCAAACAGTGGAACATTTCATAAATATGTCATGGGAGAGTGGGAGAAAGTGTCTGGTGAAGAGTTTTTATCAGCTGGAAAAGCACAGCCGCAGTTTTTGTAATAGTCATAATTTAAGAAAGAAAACAGATTATTTTTAGTTGTCTCTTGATACATGTTCGGCTATCCAATTACAAATGCTAAACAAGTGTCCAGATACAGTGCTAAACTGTTATACACATACAGTGAGAGCTTAAAAAGATTTTATTGTGGGTTTTCAAACTATTAATGTTTAATAGTGAGTCAAATGTTTGTTCCTTGGAGAATAAACTGTACTACCTCTGGATCCAGCAGGGTACCCAGTGTGAGCTCAGAGACTGCTGCGTTTTCGTTTTTACAGAGACATGGATGACAAGCTCCATTCTGGACTTAACCATTCAGCTTGACAGCCTGCTGTGCTTCCATGCAGACAGAGACACTGTGCAGTAAGACTCGAGGTAGAGGCCTGTGTGTTTACAACAACACTAAATGGTGTAAAAATGTGGTAGTCTCTAGTCACAGGTCATCGCTGGTGAAGTTTGCAATTGTCAGACGTCAGTGTTCCCTAAATTTAACCAGTATGTGGACTTTGCAACCCGGGGGGCTGACATGCTGGATCTTGTTTACACAAACATCCCTGACACGTACAGATCCGGTCCCTGCCCCGACTACAGTCACTCAGACCACATCTCCAACATACAGATGCAATTGAGAACCTGGCCAGCAGGAGCTATCTCTGCTCTTCAGGACTGTTTTGAGCAACTGATTGGGAGATGTTCAGAGAAGCAACAATTTCCAGTGACTCCATCAGCCTAGAGGAGTATACAGAATCAGTAACTGCCTACATCAGCAAGTGCATTGATGATGTTACTGTCTCCAAACTTATCACAACACATCCCAACCAGAAGCCTTGGATGACTATAGAGGTGTGCATGCTGCTGAGAACCTGCAATAAAGCTGTAGTAGTATTGAGTCACTGCTCGGAGCTAGTGGATTTCATGATTGTAAATACCTGGTCATTCTACCTCTTCAAAAAGATTTCCAGCCATACTTGTTAGGGGTGACTCCGGATGTCGCCGCAATGCGATTATAAAATTATTATTCTGTTGTTGAAGAAAAGTGTCCTGTCAGAGATGGGAAGAGAGCAATTATAGCTAAGCAAAAGCTTAAAGCAAAGTGTTTTTGTTTATACCATGACATTAGCACATACTGAGAACATAAAATTTTGTAGCTTCCAAGGTGGTTTGATTTTTGTTTAAAGGACAAAATGGCTCTTCTTAAGATTTTGGTTGCCGACCCCTGACCTTTGAATGTAGAGGGGCTCTATCATATTTCTGTCTGTCCAGGAGCTGCATTTCTATATTTCTGCCTTTTGCGCTACCACCATTTGCATTCTGTCAACATTACATTATCAATTACAATTTACAACATTGATTTTTGACCTTTGTGAATTGATTCAGAGTCATCCACATCTGCATTGCAATGCATCTAAGAATTGTCCTCCCCTATACCCCCCCACCCCTCCCCATCCCTAATATGTGTTGTTGTGGTGTACATTCCACCCAATGCTAATGCAAAGGAAGCACTGAACAAACTCTGTAGGACTATCAGGCTGCACACACTGATGCATTTCATGGATACTATAATCTTGAAAATAATTTCAGTTTACAGCATACCTCCGCTTAAGTGTGCCAAATTGGTTCTGAAACCTAGGGCAGGGTGAGACATTGGTCTGAGTGGGTCATCTCAGCACCTCAGGACTGTTTTGACTCTGCAAACTGTAATGTTTAGGGACAATGTTACACATAATCAGATCACAGAGTGCTGGCTTATTAATAGTCCCCAGAATTCAGAAGGTTTCAGCTGAGGGAAGAGCTTTTTCTTATAAAGCCCCCAAACTCTGGAATGATCTTCCAGAAACTGTTCGGGAATCAGACACAGTCTCAGTCTTTAAGACTAGACTGAAAACTCACTTGTTCAGTTTAGCTTTTGGTAGCTAATGTTCCCCCTTAGATAAAGGCAGCAGATCCAGGGGTCCATGGACACAGGGAATTATAGTAAACTGAGACGCTGGTGCTGTCGTCCCGCTGCTAAAAAGCGCTATACAAATAAATTTGATTTGATTTGATTTGATAATGATTAAAGTGATTATGAGGAATTATACAACCTCCAACTGCATAGATGATGTGACCTTCCTTTATGACCATTACCACATACTAACCAAAAACTGTGAATGCTGACTTTAGGTCAGATGACAGCGTAGTTTTCAACACAGCAAGGTCTTGTAATGTAAAGTGCAACTATGCACAGAGAACTTTCTGGATATGGACACTTTCTAGACACCAGAGACACACAACATATAGCAGGGCATGAAAATGACATGTCTCTGATGTTTCAACTAATTACTGAGTAATTGCTGCATGTTTTTCATATTATGCTATTGTCACCAAAGCCTGATCAGAGTCTGGTGTTGTGTGGCTTTTCTTTGTAGCTATCATTACTGCACTTGTAATTGCCTTGCTCCCACCACACCTCCTCTCACCAAAAAGGTACTTTGTCTGTCCACAGTAGATATTAGGACAACTCTTTCTAGACCCACAGACGACTGCTCAACCTAACAACATACCTGTCCAAGTGCTCAAGGGATGTGTGGACCAGCATGCAGATGTCCTGATATACATGTTCAGTATTTCTCCGAGCCAGGCAGTTATCCTGGAATGCTTAAAAAGGACTACCCTGTGCCAAAAAAATCGACTGTTTCTCACCTAAAAATGACTACCAACCCATAGCACTTACTTCCATCATCACAAGTGCTTCAAGTTGTAATGAAACACATAAGAAGCAGTCTTTTTTCCACACTGGATTAATTTCAGTTCACTTAACCAATAAACAGAGGACACCATGCCCTCTGTCATTCACCTCTCACTGACCCACCTGGACAGGAAAGACAATTATGTGAAAATGCTATTCATAGGTCTTAGTGTGCCAGTATTCAAAACATCATACCTCAATCATTCCCTCAGCAACGTATTGAAAAGCTATGCTTGCAGGACCTATGCTTTTGTCACCAAAGCTATAGTCACTCTGATCATTGGTGCAATGCACTTTTTCATTACAGCTGCTAAAGGAGGGGGGCTTCTGCTCTGTGTACGATAATCTTACCTACGAAAGAGAACAAATTGTTCTGGACAGAATGTTGTCCCGATAAGAGGAGCAAGTTGTTTGTGCAAAACTGCCAAGGACAGTAGCTATGCTTGCTGCAAAGTCTGCTTAGAGCAGAGTTAGAGCAGAGTTAACCCTTTCATAGCTTTCTCATATGTTTGTATTGGTTTGACATTGGTTAATATCTCATATGGAGCTGAGTTAATCAAAGCTATGAAAAGCTACACTTCACACCCCAAATTAGTGGGAATGTTTTATGTTTCAATTTTTGCCATTTATAGATCTGCTTTTACAACAACATCAAAATGCTAGAATAATGAACTTAGCACAAGCAGTTTCACTTAGACTATATGGACAGCAGTATTGGGACACCTACACATTACTCCTATATGAGCTTTTATGACATTCCATTCTAAAATCCAAAGGGAGTAATATGAAGTTGATCCCACCTCTGCAGCTATAACAGCTTCCATGCTTCTGGGAAGCTTTCTACAAGATTTTGGAGTGCGTCAGTGGAAATTTTTGCACATTCCTTCAAAAGAGCATTTGTGAGATCAGACAATGATGTTGGATGAGAGAGCCTGGCTTGCAATCTCTAGTTCTAGTTCATCTCAAAAGTGTTTGATGGATAACACTTTACAATATTGTTTCTTAGTTAATAAATAACTAATCAGGAACTAAGCAGGAACTAATGAGTAGGTCTGCACTAATGCTTAAGTAACTTCTCTTAACTACCAAGAACTACTAGTTAAATATTCAGTGCTTAATAGTGAACTAATGATTAGGTAATTCACTATTAACTACACAATAACTACTGAGTTTCATAGAGAACTAATTAGTAACTATGGTTTCTTAGAATACCTACTCATAAATTACCAGTACCATTAATTGCTCAATACCTGAGTCTGACAAGGTTCCTGTATAACTATTAACTGATGTAGTCTATTCCAACACTTCCAACAGTAGTAAAATACACTATACAGTATGCAGTCTCTACAATATAATGAGTTCTACCCTCCATTCCTATTCACAGAAACAGGTATGCTCAGAGAAGGCTGGGGCATCACACCATTGTTTGTTTTGATCAGAAACCCTAAAACATTAATCTTCATATTTGGCAGTGTGAACCAATATGCACATCAGCCTACAAATGGGACAACTACTAAAATACGACAATATTCAGTAGACCAGGCTGCTTACTTCTCATGTTTAGAAAATAAAACACCATTCTTTTCTGCAGGAACATGTGATCAAATGTGTTTCTTCTGAACAGTAGTTCTCTTTTATTGTCCTCTTGAGAGCATGTATTTACTGTCAGTCAGATAATGAATGAGATGATGCTGGTTTTTTTTAGGAGCTTATGATAAACAGGAACAGTACAAAATGAAACACATGGTAACTCACTATTAATGAACTAGGAGTTATTGATGATCAGGAACAGTACAAAATGAAACACATGGTAACTCACTATTAATGAACTAGGAGTTAATTATGATCAGGAATAGTATTATAAAGTGAAAAACATGCTAACTCCCTATTAATGAACTAGGAGTTAATCATGATCAGGAACAGTATTATAAAGTTTAACACATGGTAACTCCCTATAATTTACCTAGGAGTTAATTATGATCAGGAACAGTATTATAAAGTGAAACACATGGTAACTCCCTATTAATGAACTAGGAGTTAATTATGATCAGGAACAGTATTATAAAGTGAAACACATGGTAACTCCCTATTAATGAACTAGGAGTTAATTATGATCAGGAACAGTATTATAAAGTTTAACACATGGTAACTCCCTATAATTTACCTAGGAGTTAATTATGATCAGGAACAGTATTATAAAGTGAAACACATGGTAACTCCCTATTAATGAACTAGGAGTTAATTATGATCAGGAACAGTATAATAAAGTGAAAAACATGGTAACTCATTCATTATTAATTAGGAGTTAATTATTATCAGGAACAGTATTATGAAGTGAAACACATGGTAACTCCCTATTAATGAACTAGGAGTTAGTGATGATCAGGAAGAATATTATAAATTGAACTATTATATTTAAATTATATTTATAATTGAACTATTATAAATAAAACCCCCTAAAGTTATGTACTGTAGTACAAAAGTATTTTAAAAAAATAAATAAATAAGATTTTTTATTGTTATTTATTTATAAATAAGAAGTTGTTTATTGAGTCCTTTTTTATTTGTGAACAGTCCAAATGTGAAAACATCCCTTGGTTAGCTATCTATGTCACTGAAAATAACACACAAACAAAATGAAATCAAAATCTGTCATTAATACTGAAGAAGAAAGTCAGAGAGCTAAGACTAATCATAGTATGTTCTGCTAGTACATTAGTTACATAAATTTGTTTCATAGCTGAGGCACAAAGGTTTACTTCCTATGAGCTTAGCTCTATATAGCTAGCATGCACTCATAACAGAACATCAGCAGCAGCTTTAGGTTTAATAAAGCACTAACATGTGCTTATAATTCTGAAACAACATGGTAAAACTTACATTGTACGTGAAGACTGAACCTACTTAGCTCAGATTAGTTAGCAAGTCAGCTAACTGTGTCTCTACACTAGTGCTGCAGTCTGAATAAAACATTGAATCTGAATCAAAAGTCTCACATTAGTTGCCCAGGGGTCTACCATAAATCTGATTCTCTCATTGTACATCAGGAGATACAGTGAGTCAGAATTAGAATATGAACAGAATTACCAAACTAATTGACTGAGAACGCAGGATTAACTGCTCTTTTTTACCAGCATTCGTAAAACCTCATGGGCGCTCAACAGAAACACTAAAGTCCTGTGCCACTCTACTTCTCTGAAGTGCTGTTTGTGTGCCTATGACCACCATTCTCATTGGTGATGTCAAAGAAGGTGCATGAGGTAGGGAGTTTGCACTTTGTGTGGTAAAACAAAGCTCAACAATGGCTGCAGCAGAGTAACTTTTTTTTTGTTTGTTTGTTTGCATAATAGCCTTTGGTTACTCAGTTACCACCAATAAGGTTATGCTAATGTTCTCAGGAATATCTACTGGATTTTTTGTGGTGTGTTAGCACCAAGGTAATGGTGGTGTATATTCACATTTTATAGCAGATGTCTTTCCTTAAGGAGAGCTGTTTTATGCTTGAAACATTTACAAAACGTACTTCTTCTTGTACATGAACATTAGAAATATCCTTTCTTTACAACTGTGTTTAGTTGCTGTTGTCTCTCTCTTTGTGCTGCTTGTACCGCTGCTTCAGTGCCACTTCAGTGCCACAGCAACTCAGCCACGAAGTGGCAGACTGTATAAATTTACAGAGTGGGGTCGCCAAGTGCTGAGGTGCATAGTCATAGCCAACAGCCTGTTGACTTAATAACTGCAGAGCTCCAAACGTCCTGTGGCATTAACATCTTCACAAAAAGTGTGCACTGGATGCTTCATGGCATATGTTTCCATGGCCGAGCAGCTGTGTGCAAGCCTTATATCACCAATAAGCACAATGCCAAGTGTTGCTAGAGTGGTGCAAAGCATGCCTCCACTAGACTCTGGAACAGTGCAATTGTATTCTCTGGAGTGACAAATAAAGCTTATCTATCTAGCTGTCTGATTTGTTTGGCAAAGGTTTGGCAAATGCCAGGAGAACGTTACTTGCTTGCCTGCCACCTGTAAAGTTTGGTGAAGGAGGGATAATGCTATGAAGTTGCTGCCTGTTTAGTTTCAGTGTAGGGAAGTCTTAATGCTTCAGCATACCAAGACATTTTAGACAATTGTATGACACTTAGTTCCAGTATGACTGTGCCCCAGAGCACAAATCAAGGTCCATAAAGGCATGGTTATGTGAGTTTGGTGTGGAAGAACTTGACTGGCCTGCACCTGACCCTGATCTCAACCCCACTGAATACCTTTGGGAGGTAGTAGATGCAGAGATTGTGAGCCAGGCCCTCTTGTCCAAACATCAGTGCTTGCCAAATGCTCTTTTAGATGAAAGGGCAAAAATTCACATTGACACGCTCTGAAAACTAGAACGTTTTCCAGAGGAGTGGAAGGCGGGGCCAACTTTATATTATTGCCCTTGGTTTATTATTGCCTTTGGATTTAAAATGGTATGTCAGAAAACTACTGTAGTTGTACAGTGTCCCTATAATTTTGTCCATATAGTGTAGATATAGTGTCCATATAGTGTAGTGTAGGCTATATCAAAATATTCATGTGACTGTGTGGCATCACTCAGAGCATATGTACTTGGTGTGTCATATGGTCACAGAATGTCTACACACCATTGGATTTGAACAATTGGTAGAGTTCCATTATGTTGGATGAACATATTTCATTGAGAATTCAGACCACAGTATGCTTTTGTGGAGAGTGTCCTGAAGTTTATGGCTTGAGACAAAAAGCAAGAAAAGGGACGGGGGAATTAGTTACCAGTTACTAAGTCTCTTAGCCTATGGGACCCAGAGTTAATCCTTTTAGTAAATAAATGTTAATTACCTTTAGGTTCTAGAGTTATCACCCTTTGGACTTTGGATACTAAACCTGGGCTGGCTTTTGAGAAAAAACAGAAAGTGACAGCCATTACTTTTATCCTTGTCCCTTTGTATCTGCGGTGGATCTGTTTTGTCCAGTGTGGGCACTACAGCATTATATGGCTCATACTTGGCAAATTGGTTGGGCAGACCAACTGTTTGGAGTTGCCTAGTTATGGGTGCGTCCCTGTTTGTTCTCCACGTGTTAGCAACCGGCTACATTAGCTCCAGCATAACAGCGCAGCAGCGTGCAGCTGAGTGTTTAACTGGACTGGTACAACCCTGAAGGTGTGTGTGTTGGCGTGCCTGAATACAGGTGGGTTTGTGTGTCCTTGTTCCTGAATACGGGCAGGTTTGAGTGCTGGCGTGCCGGAAAACGGGTTCTTGAGCAGCGCTCACTGCCCCAGACTGAAGTAAATGCAGCAGAGAACATTCACCCTTATAGTTTAACTTCCATCTGAAGGTCCTGGTGTGGAGTGTCGCCCTTTGGCAAGCCTAGGTGGCCTCCAGTGTATTAAAGCACAGAGCCTTGGATTGGAGCCACTGCTGTTTTGCTGTTAAGCCTGTTTTAATGTTTTGATTGTTTTTTTTTTGTTATTATGTTTTCTTTTGTTTTGGGTTTGTTAGCCTTTAATAATCTTTACAATAATCAAACTCTTTAGATTTGTTTCTTTTGTATTCTGCTTATTTTGTAATGCTCCACTTTATAAGTGGATATATTTAAATTGTTTTGTTCACTCCTTTTGTTTTTGGGTTAACATTTGTAATAAGCCTTTTCCTTTCTTTCTGTTTGAGAAGGTATAGGTATATTGGCTGGAGTATTGTTGCCAGAAGGATTGCTTCTAGTTATAGTAGCTTGTAGTCAATTGGTGCTAACAATTATTTCCCTTGTCTTTCTAGAGTACATCAGTACCTGCAGCACTTCTTGCGGGCTGGTTACCTTTGGACAGCTTCTTCTCTCCTCACCCTTTTACACTTTGCGTGTAGTGGTGGTAGGTGTAGTGTGTTGAATTCACATGCACTTCTCTTTTAAAAGTCTGGTACGTGTGTGTACTTGCGTGCATGTGTGTGTGTGTGTGTGTGTGTGTGTGTTGGTGTAATTTTTTAGGTTTCTGTAGGTAGGAGTAGAAATAGCTGAAGCAGTCCTTGCCCAACCAACACATAGAAATTGCTCCTTGTGTAGGAGAAATTGTGCAGCCAGTATACCTTGCCTGTCCTGTTCTGTTTTTTTCCTTTTTTTATTTTTACTATTCTAAGAACTGTGGTTTTAATTTTAAGAGGTATTTAACAAAGTTGTATTTATCTTTTTACTGTTTCATTAAATGTCAAAGATGTAGCTCAAGTTCACGTCTCTGGCCATCTTTTAAGGGTTTCATATTGAATATTTACAAACAAATCTGTGTGATGTTCTCAGTGAATTTAAATATTTCCTGGGGTGAAATTCCCAAGGTGGAATTTGGCTACTTAACACATTGCAAGGGTCACATGTCACAGACAGGACATGCAAGGAAAAGGTCTTTCCAAGCAAAGACAGTCAGACTAGTTGATTGGGGCCACAAGGAAAGCCTATTAAGAGGGAGATGCTTCAGACCCAGTAAGGGCAGTTGCACACTGTACTAGGGACAAGAGCCTTGGTGTTGCACTCATGTTTTAAGTTGTTCCATGGCTACATACAGTTACTTAAATCGTTATACTTATAAAACCATATATATAACCATTATACTTATAAAAGAATGACAGCAACTCAGCCACTAAGTGGTAGGCCACATAAAATGACAGAGCAGGGTCAGCAGATGCTGAGGCACACTGTGGGCAGAGGGCGCCAACTTTCTGCAGAGTCAATCACTACAGACCTCCAAACTTCATATGGCCTTCAGATTAGCTCAAGAACAGTGCACAGAGAGGGCATCACCAAGGGCAATGTGAATCCAACCCAAGATGGCACCCACCGTGGCAGACGTCTTTGCGTGCTCCTCATGCAACCGACGCTATTTATTACTTATTTTAACTTTAGTATTTATTTTAAGTGTACAGAACATCTACGGTACAGTCAGTTACAGTAAAGAGGCACCCCTGGAGATCGGTAAAGTTCATCATGAACTTACCTTTAGCCTCTTTCTTTTACGCTCGCACTCCACCGCCACCAGCCGGCAAGGCCCAGCAGCACCGGCCTCGGGTGAGCGGCGCAGCCGACGAACAGAGCAGCCAAAGCGGAAGAGAGCAAGAGAGGTGGGATACATGCTAGGCTAAAGGCTAGGGCTACACGGCCACCGCTATCTAGCCTGTTGCTAGCTAATGTTCACTCCCTCGAAAACAAGCTGGATGAGCTGAGGGCCAGAATAACAACCCAGCATGAGATCAGAGCGTGCTGTGCTCTTATCCTCACAGAGACCTGGCTCTCGGACAGCACGCCAGACTCGGCAATCCAGCTGGAAACACACTCCGTCCACTGTGTGGACTGCACGGCAGCGTCAGGGAAGAACAAAGGCGGCGGTGTCTGCATCTACGTGAACAACAGGTGGTGTACGGACGTAAAGACTGTTGAAAAACATTGTTCAGCTGACTTAGAGCTGCTGATGGTGAAGTGCAGAGCCTTTTATCTGCCTAGAGAGTTCAGCTCTGTGCACATTCTTGCTGCTTACATCCTGCCACGCACGAACTCTGCCACGGCGCTAGGGCTGCTGCATGACGCCATCAGTAAACAAGAGACTGCGCACCCAGACGCCGTGTTCATTGTGGCTGGCGACTTCAATCACTGCAACCTGAGGACTGTCCTCCCCAAGTATCATCAGCACGTGGGCTTTCCAACGAGGGAGAGTAACATACTCGACCAAGTTTACAGCAATGTGAGGGGGGCCTATAGGGCCGTGCCTTGGCCACACTTCGGACAGTCCGACCACATCTCCGTGTTCCTCTACCCAGCATACAGACAACTCCTCAAGCAAGCACTTCCAGTGAGTAAAACTATCAAAGTGTGGAATGAAGAAACTGACTTGGTGCTTCAGGACTGCTTTGACAGTACAGACTGGGATGTATTCAGAACTGCTGCTATGAATGAGGACTGTACTGTTGATCTAGAGGACTATGCTTCTGGGTTAATGGGCTACATCAGCAGCTGCGTTGAAAGCGTTGTCCCTACAAGGCGCTGCAGAAAATACCGCAACCAGAAACCCTGGTTAAACTGTGAAGTTCAGTCCATGCTACGCGCCCGCCATGCTGCATTTCTCTCAGGCAATGCTGAAGACTACAAAAGGTCCAGATATGACCTGCGTAGATCTATCAAAGAGGCCAAGAGACAGTACAGGCTGAAGCTGAAGGGCTACTACACCACCATGGACTCCCGGCGCATGTGGCAAGGACTACAGCACATCACCCACTACCAGCAGACGAGAGGGCGACTATAAACACGCTACCTGATGAGCTAAATGTTTTATGCTCGCCCTGTTGCACTCACCTCAATTGTGATGAAGTGCTTCGAGAGAATAGTCGTGACTCACATCCAAGAGACCATTCCAAACACCATAGACCCTCTTCAGTTTGCATACCGACGGAACAGGTCCACAGACGACGCAGTGAACACAGCCCTTCACACAGCCCTCACATACCTGGAGGGCAAGGACACCTATGTCAGAATGCTCTTCATTGACTACAGCTCAGCATTTAACACGGTTATCCCACACAAACTCTCAGAAAAGCTCCTCACCCTCGGAGTGACACCTGCTCTCCGCAACTGGGTGCTGAGCTTTCTATCAGATAGACCCCAGTCTGTCAGAGTCAGCAGCCACACATCCAGCACAAGAACAGTCAGCACAGGGGTCCCACAGGGCTGTGTGCTGAGCCCCCTTCTGTACACACTCTTCACGTATGACTGCGTGTCCTCCCAGAACAACACCAGCATCATCAAGTTCGCTGATGATACTACAATCATTGGACTGCTCACTGTTGGGGACGAGACAGCATACAGGAAAGAGGTGGCTGAGCTGGTGGCCTGGTGTCATAACAACAATCTCTCCTTGAATGCAGACAAGACCAAGGAAATGATTGTGGATCCAAGGAGAAAGCGGGAGCTACACACACCCCTGTATGTTGGTGAGACAGAGGTGGAGAGGGTGAAAACCTTCAAATTCCTCGGCATCCACATCAGAGAGGTCTCACCTGGTCTCACAATACACACCTCATCATCAGGAAGTCCCAGCAGCGACTGTACTTTCTGAGAAGGCTGAGGAAATTTGGCATGCCAGCCAAAATTCTCAGCACCTTCTACAGGAGTACGATCGAGAGTGTTCTTACCACTCCATCACGGTCTGGTATGGAAACTACACTGCTCAGAACAGGAAGGCTCTCCAGCGTGTAATCAAAACTGCCCAGTCCATCTCAGGAGCAGCCTTCCCCACACTACAGGACATTTATCACACCAGGGTCATCAGAAGGGCACAAAACATCATCAGGGACAGTACACACCCCCAGCACAGACTCTTCACACTCCTACCTTCAGGCAGACGTTACAGGAGTGTGAAGTCCAGGACAACTAGACTGACCAACAGTTTCTATTCACAGGCCATCAGGCTGGTGGACACGTCACTAACTACCTCTTCCCCCCTCCCAATCTGAACTGATTTAACCTTGCACTCAACAACTGCACCTTACCTGCACTGTACTGCTGCTGTTAGAACAATACTGTTTACATCTATTACTGCACAGAGTAATATTGTTTACTGTTTACTGTTTACATCTGTCACTTGATGCACTTTATGAACAGCTGCTACACTTATTTGCACATATGCACGTGTAACTTTAATTTTATTTCAACTTTGCACATACTGTACACTTTTTTGCTTTTACCTTTTACTACTGTTTTTTAGAGTTATTCTTATATTTTCTTTTTTTATACTCTTAAGAGTATATATGGTGAATGGAGGAACAGCAAAGTAAGAATTTCATTGTACAGTGCAACTGCCTGTTCTACTGTGCACATGACAATAAAACTCTTGAATCTTGAATCTTGAAGTGTCAAATGCAGTGGCGTAAAGCACCGCCACTGGACTCTGTGGGGACGTGTTCTCTGGAGTGACGAATCATGCTTCTCAGGTGAACAGTACTGTTCACTTATCTGACTGCATTGTGCCAAGTGTTAAGTTTGGTGGAGGGGGGATTATGGTGTGGGGTTGTTTTTCAGGAGTTGGGCTTGGTCACTTAGTTCCAGTGGAATGCTTCAGCAGACTAAGAGATTTTGGACAATTTCATGCTCCCAACTTTGTGGGAACATTTTGTGGATGATCCCTTAATGTACCAACATGACTGCATGTCTCTGCATACCAGTGCACAAAGCAAGGTCCATGAAGACATGGATGAGTCATTTTAGTGTGGAAGAACTTGACTGGCCTGCACAGTCCTAACATCAACCCTGTAGAACACCTGTGGGATGAATTAAGGCAGAGACTGCAAGCCAGGCCTTCTCATCCAACATCAGTGTCTGACCTCACAAATCCACTTCTGGAAGAATGGTCAAAAAATCCCATAAGCACACCTCTAAACCTTGTGGACAGCCTTCCCAGAAGAGTTGAAAATGTTGAGGCTGCAAAAGGTGGGCTGACATCATATTAAATCCTATGAATTAAGAATGGGATGTCACTCAAGTTCACTGCAAAGGCAGACGAATACTTTTGGAAATATAGTGTATGTCAGGGCAGCTGCTCAGTAGTAAACTACACCCTAGAACTTTGCATGCTAGCAGCTAGTATTGGGTGGCATGAGGCGACCCTTCTTGTCATGTTTTTCCAGGGACTGAACCCAGACAGTCCTACTGAAGTGGCATGCAATGATGATGACCTATCATTAGATGAGCTCATAATTCTGTCCATTTGTCTTTATCAGTTAATAACCATCACAAACTAATAGCTGATTGATCTAGGAGGTTGGTAGCTAGAATCAGAACACCACCTAAACACCATGGTGAACAAGGAGTTTTAAGAACCCATACAGTGTGTCTCATCTCACTTCTCTAAGGAAGAAAGGCTTTGTCAGTTGAGAGAAGGCCTTTGTTTGTATTGTGGCGGGACTGGTAAACACCTCCATGACTACAGGACCCATCCACAGAAACCTTTGGTGCTGACCCCTGGAAAGCACATCGAGAACACTCCATGTACTAATGTTGTGAGTGTTCCCTCAAATGGGTTGGTTTTAAAATCTCTTCTGTTGTCAGTAGTGTTTATTGTCACCATGTTTCTGTTGTTGTTTTAGCCCTTATAGATTCTGGAGCTGAGGGGAACAACATCCATTACCGCCTGGTGGAACAACTTAAGGTCCCAGTTGAAGCCCTGCTGATGATGCTTTGAATGGCAACATTGAATGGAGTCCCTGTGGGAGCTGGAAATATCCCTTCGAAATATGAATCTGTCCATCAAACCAGCACCTTTCATAGTGAACTCCTTTCTCTCTTAGTGATAGAACACTATGAATTTTAAATTATTTTTGGTCTACCCTGGATTGAAAAACACAACCCCACAATTTCCTGGTCTGAACATGAAATCTGGAACTGCATTTCCCCGCCTATAGTTTCAATCTGGTGCACTTCTGTAGAGAGCCCCAGTTTGGTTCTGAAGTGAACATTCCCCCTGAGTACACAGACCTCAAGGAGGTGTTCAATAATGGTAAAGCTACTAAATTACCTCCACATCACTCCTATGACTGCCATAGACCACGTAGATAACCCAGTTCTTCCCAAATCCCGAGTCTACCCCTAAGGGCCATTGACATTTATACACAAGAAACAGTTGCCCAGGGATTTATCAGGCCTTCCATCTCCAGCAGCTTCAGGGTTCTTTTTTATTATGAAAAAAGATGGAGGCCTCTGCCCCTGTATAGACTACAGAGGATTGAATCAAATCACCAAAACTTACCCATATCTTCTTCCCCTTGTTCCAGTTGCTCTTGAACAACTGAAGGGAGCACAGTATTTCACTAAATTAGACTTGAGAAGTGCTTCCAAGCTGGTAAAATATCAAAGCTGAAGATGAGTTGAAGACTGCTTTTGTGGGGCACTATGAATAATTAGCCATGCCTTATGGGCTCCCTAATGCTCCCTCTGTCATTTAGGCTTTCTTAAAACAATGTGCTAGGGGATATGCTCGGTAAATTTGCAATTGCATACATTGATGATATTCTCGTATATTCCCCTAACTTAGATTTCCACATTAAAGCTGTCCTAAAAAGGCTCCTTGAAAATAATTTATTCATGAAAGGAGAGAAATGTGAATTCCACATCTAGTTTCCTTTCAGGATTATGTCATTAATGTCACGATTGGCCCCTCCCAGTCCAGTCCATGTGTTCGTGTTTTGGTTTACCCATGTGTGTTTGTTTTGTGCCAGCCCCCTCGTTTCATGACTCCATCCCTGATTGTTTTCACCTGTTTCCTGCCTGTCCCTTGTTTACCCTTTGTTATTTAAGCCCTGTGTTTGCCCTTTGTTGTCGCTGGTCTTTGTATCGATCTTTGTTTGTATTGGTCTGTTTGTTGTTTGAGGATTGCTTTGTTTCTATCTCTGTCTGTGTAAGTTGATTTGTTTCTGGTTTATGTCATGTCTGCCCCACGGTCTATCTGTATTGGCTCTATGACCCTGGACCCTTTTGACCATGACCCTGGATTTGCCCTCAATAAAAGTCGCTTACTTCTGCACATGCATCCGCTACCTTGCTCCCCGTTACAGAAAGACCAGCCACCACAGGACGCAGCAGATAAGCAACACACTGGTTTGTGGTTGTTCCGTTGGGATGAAACTCTGGCTGTTTCCATACCCTGCTAGTGAGAGTGAATCCCCTGGCGCTGAGGGAACATGAGCATCTTGTCGGTCTCGCAAGAAAGCAAAGGACCTTCCCGCCTTGTGTCTGGATGACGAGCGCTCAGGTAAGCACCTTGGGTCTGCCCATCTTGAGCAATGCTGCAGGGAGGAGCGACCTGCAGCACAAGATGTGGTTAGACAGACGGAGCATTCAGAAGACCCTTTCTATGGTACTCGGCTCTTTCGAAAGCGCCACTGCGAGCTGCCTATAGCTCAAGTGAGCCTTGGGAATGGGAGAGTGGGTCCAGTTTCTGTTCCTCCAGGTTGGAGCAGCAGTACCCAGCCCGAGTTCCTGATCCCGTGGCCGCACCCCACGGCACTCCTGATCCTGTGGCCGAACCCTGCAGCACTCCTGATCCCGTGGCCCTGAGAAGCTCTATGTTCCCCCACTCTTCCATGACAGACTAATTACCTGGATTCATTTTGCTTTTACTATTGGTCATCCTGGAGAAACACATACACAACATTTATCCAGCAGATATTGGTGGGTAACAATGAATAGGGACATTCACTCTTTTACAGCTTTGTGTACATTTTCCCAATGTAAGACTCCCAAGACTTTACCCACTGGAAATCTTGTCCCACTGCAAGTTCTCATTTGAACCAGGTCACATTTAGCTGTTGGCCCCAAGTTGAAGTGTTGAGTTCCTGCGCATGACATCCTGGATCCCGGTTTGGTCACTGACTTTCATAGTCGAAACCCAGAGAAACCTACTCCTCGACCCAGGGGTGTCCCCAGTTCCCTTTGGAAAGTCTGCAGGATCAACACAGACAGACCCTGTCTGTCCAGTGCCATGACAGCTGAGGGTCTGCTCCTGTTTAGATCTCCAGTCATGGGCAAGGCCACCTTTTGGGCACTATAAAAGATCCATCACCATGATACTCCCACAATCTATTTACATAAAATAAATAAAACTCAAATGCATGACAGGCATTTTGTAACTCTTTCTTGACTATTCTCACTTAATTTCCCTTTCTAACTCAGGGTGTATATCGGCAGCGAGACTAGTCATCTTACCTGCAGCAGTTTGCCCCAACTAGACTGAGCCTGACCTTAAATACCTGTAGCTCCACCCAATGGACTAAACCAAAATTAAATTCAGGTATTCATAAGGCAAAACAGTCACATTCCCCTTCATAGTACATATATATTCAGCATGTACTTCTAGTAAATATATTTACAAATTTCATTCTTAGCCATTGTTCAATATTTGCCATTAGTTCATTAACAATTTTGTCTTTCTTTCTCCCGAGGTTGACCTGTGTGCCCCCTGTCCCTGTGTCCCTCCCAAGCCCGCAGACCTACAAGAGGACTGAATGATGCATGCCGTCACTCTTTCCAGGAAACAGGTAAGTAACTGTCTTTTTACATTAATTAAAATAAAAGGCTTCAGCGTACCTTTGTCCCTTTCAGTGTTGTTCATGGCTGTTGGTGATGTGCTAGACCAGCTAGCATCATCACACACATTCAGAGCAGAATTTAATTGGTGAGCACTTATTACTTATTAATGCCATCAGAGTAACTAAAGGCCACTAAAGTGTGAAATACATTGATATTAATGTGTATTCTCAATAAAATAGGTTATTTGTGACGAGTATGATGGAATTTATTTTTATTGACAATTTCTGGGTACCTTCCTGCCTCCAAAAACTGCTGGAGCAGGAAGCGTGTTACATTGCAGACATGATTATCATAATCCTGCATTCTGGTATGGTTGATCATTTATTATAGCAATTTTATGTATGAGGGAATCCATTATTGCCACATTAACTGTACAATCTGCGATGGACTGGCGACCTCTGCGATGGACTGGCGACCTGTCCAGGGTGTATCCTGCCTTCCACCCGAAGACTGCTGGGATAGGCTCCAGCACCCCCCCGTGACCGCGACCCTGACGGAGAAGCGGCTTAGAAAATGGATGGATGGATGGATGTACAATCGTGTATACAGTTTTTTTTTTTTTTGGAGGTGTGCTTTTGAGGATGACGTAAAAAAATAGCAGTTATAAATCCATTTGATCTCACCTGAAATTACTGCTCTAAAACATTTTGTCCTGCAGCAAAAGGTATTATATTAAACATTCTGTATACTGGATTGATTAGTATTACAGAGTATTACAGAGATTGTCATTTATTTTTGAGTTATGTAATTTATGTATATTAAAAATTCTCTTATTATTATTTTTTTCATTCAGGTTTTGATTATTTATAATGTGAAGGACTGTTTGAAGGTTCTGTAACTATCCTTTTCTGCTTTTTATTTAAGACCAGACTCCTGACATGACATCTGTGGTGTCCTTTGAGAATGCTACATTCATTCGTCCCTCTACATTTTACATCAATGGATTGTACAACATGCCACATGCAAACTACTACTATATGTTTTTGTGTTTTGTATATGCTGTGACTGTTTTAGGGAATTCTTTTATTATGGGTACGATATACCTGGCACGTACTCTGCATACAGCAAAGTATATAGCTGTCTTTAACTTGGCATTGTCTGACCTGTGTGGAAGCTCTGCTCTCATTCCAAAGTATGCAGAAATGTTTCTGCATGAGAACCAATACATATCTTATGAAAACTGTCTGACAAGCATGTTTTTTGTTTTTCTTTTTATGACTCTGCAGTCCTTTACTCTGCTTGCTCTGTCCTTTGACAGAGTAATTGCTATATGTTTTCCTCTGAGGTATCATACTATTGTCACTAAAGCCACAATGACTCTGATCCTTGGTGTTATGTGGGTTATCTCTGTATCTATTGTTACTGTCCTTGTAGCACTGGTTACCAGACTGTCCTTCTGTAGATCTACCATAGTTGGCAGTTATTTCTGTGATAATGGTCCCATTTTCAGGCTTGCCTGTAATGATAATTCTCCTAATTTCATGATGGCCTACTTCTATGTTTCTGTTGTGCTTTGCATTCCATTGACACTAATAGCTCTCTCATATGCTTGTATTGGTGTTGCACTGCTTAAGATCTCACATGGGCCTGAGCGAATCAAAGCTATGAAAACCTGCACTTCCCACCTCTTATTAGTGGCCATGTTTTATCTGCCAATCTTTAGTGTTTACATTACTGCTCTTACAACATACCTACATCCAAATACTAGAATAATCAACTCAGTCCTAACACAAACAATTCCACCCATGTTAAACCCCATCATATATTCTCTGAAGACAGAGGAGGTATTGCAGTCTATTAAAGTACTCTACAAACGAAGCAAGGTGAACTTTGCAATGGAAGATTCAGTTAAAAGTATTGCGAGGAACTAAGATGGCATCTGTAATTTGGCATAACAGGCTTCCATTATTATAACTTGTTTTATTATTGTTATTATTATTATAAAATAGGCCCATGATTGCAGTATAACGTACTACAAGTTAATAATTGTAACATTGAGTTAGAACATTTATTTGGGTGTAGAACATTTCATTCAGTTGTATATTTAAATGAAGACTTTCAAATTAATGTCTATACACTGCTTAAATATTTATAAAAATATTGCAAAAAAGTGAACCTGCTTTTCAGGTTTATGCTTACATAGCCATTGCTTCTATCAATACAAACAGATGAAATATAAACAATATATATCTAAATATAAACAAATGGCATTTGCCAATGTAAGAAATACAAATAAAAATATGAACCTGTATATAGCTTCTTTCAGGTTGCTATATACTGGCCTATGAGTTTTGAAAGACAGCTTTTAAGATAAAAAAAAAAGAAAAAACATGATTCAGCCTTTGTCTGACTTTTTTACTCTCTACCCTTTAAGTTAATTTAAGTGTGCTATTAGTACATTTCTTTTAAACTAAAAACTAAGAGAGTATGCCATCACTTTACTTTTTAATGTAATTATCAGCAATATACTTAATCATACCTTAATTATATTAAGAAGCATTAAACAAGTCAAGTATATTTGGCTTATACTTGTGCTTAATCTTTTGAGCAAGATTTTATTGATAATATTCTTCCAAGGTGAGAGAGTGGTGTAACAGGCGATAAATGTTAGTGTCAAGTCTTCCTTTCCAAGAACTCCATTGTCACATAACAGAGAGAACCTTTAAGATTCTATTTCCTCATTAAGCCTGACACTATGTTCTTGCAGAATTTGCCTTAATCTGTGCACACATGGGCAACACAGGAAGAAGCCATTCTATAGGCTTGCATTGGTATCAAATACTATGTTGCAAGAGTAACATAGAAAGGCACAGTCTGCTCTAGTGCCGATGTATTTTAAACAGCTTATACAACAAAAGTGAACTGTAAATTTAGAGGAACTAAATTCTTTGTGGAAAATGTAATGTATATATGGAATAAAGCCTGGTAACATTATATTAAAACAGATTGGACAATACACTTTTCCATTCGAAACAGTTGCACCAAGATCAGAGGGCTTGTCACCAGTATCTGCTCTTTTTCTCACAGTTCTAGAGAGAGAGCGAGAGAGAGAGAGAGAGAGAGAGAGAGAGAGACAAAAGGTTTAAAAATGTGTGTACCTGCAGAATGAGGAAAGAACACCAGTTTATCTTGATTCATTTTAGAAACTTGATTTTTAGAAATGCTTGCCCTGGGTTATCACAAAACTGATGACAATTTCATTATATCCTACAAAGCTGCAAACCTAAATGAAAGAGAAATTAAACTACCTGTATGAGTTCAATATTGGTAGAGTCTTTGGGTTATATAATTATCCAGAGCAAATTATACAAATGTAACTAAGAACAAGTCACAGTTCCTTTATTTGTGTAATTCTAATTATTCTGCAACTACTCTTGCTGAATGTTGGCACAAGGCTGCTATTTTGACATAATCCATATTGCTATGTCTGTTATTGTCCATTATGTTCATTTATATCAAGCCAATATACCAAGCACATTCCCTTTGGAATCTGGTAGGTCTTCCTCATTTAAGGGAAAAAGGATTTAAGAAGATGTGCATTTCTATAGATATTCATCTATATTATACAATAATATATTTATACAATACTACATCCTCATATATATATATATATATATATATATATATATATATATATATACATATATATATATATATGAGGATGTAGTATTGTATAAATTACAATACTAATACAAGTTAATAATCTTCATCTTCATATAATAAAGATTTGGCATTAAATGGCATCTATCCCTTTAAGAATCGGAGAACATGAGATAATCTGTGTTTATAGACATGCAAAGTGCCATTATAAAACAGTGGCCAACATAAAATATGATATACAAAAAAAAGTTATAAATAAAAATTGACATACATAATTAGCTTTAGTACATAATAGGCCTGGTGTGTATAGTGTGTATACATGGACAAAAGTTTTGGGACATACCCTTTTAATCATTGAATTCAGTTTCACGGCCACAGGTGTATAACATCAAGCACCTGTCCCTACAGTCTGTCTTTACATTTATCAAAAAGAATGGGTTGTTCTAAAACCTCACTGAATTTGAGTGTGGTACTGTAATAGAATGCCCCAACACTCTGCTGACTCAATAACTTCTGAGTTACAAACTTTTTCTGGCATTAACATCAGCACATGATGTTATGGAATAGGTTTTCTTCGGCGAAGCAGCTCCATGCAAGCCTTACATCACCAAGCACAATGCCAATTGTCAGATGGAGGGGTATAAATGAGGCTGGGTTTAGCAAATGCCAGGAGAACATTACCTGTCTGATTCCATTGTGCCAACTATAAATTTTGGTGGAGGATGCCATGGAGATGTTTTTCAGGTTGGCCTAGGCACCTTTAGTTCCAGCTAATGGAAATCTTAATGTCTGAACATGCCAAGACATTCTGGACAATTGTATGCTTCCAACATGAGGACACCTTTGGGAAGAAATAGAATGGAAATTGCAAGCCAGACCATCTCGTCCAATATCAGTGTCTGACCTCACAAATGCTGTTCTGGATGAATGTGCAAAAATTCTCATGGATACACTGCAAAATCTTGTAGAAAGTTTCCCAGACAAGTGGAAGCTGTTATAGCTGCATAGAGGGGACCAACTCCATAATAATGTCTATGGACTTAGAATGTCTTAAAAACTCCTTCTGTAGGTGTAATGTGTAAGTGTCCTAATACTTCTGTCCATGTACAACCCCAATTTCAATGAAGTTGGGACGTTGTGTAAAACATAAATAAAAACAGAATACGATTATTTGCAAATCCTTTCCAAACTATATTCAATTGAATACACTACAAAGACAAGATATTTAATGTTCAAACAGATAAACTTTGTTGTTTTTTGCAAATATTCACACATTTTGAAATTGATGCCTGCAACATGTTCCAAAGAAGTTGGGACAGGGGCAACAAAAGACTGGGAAAGTTGAGGAATGCTCAAAAAACAACTGTTTGGAACATTCCACAGGTGAACAGATTAATTGTAAACAGGTGAGTGTCATGATTGGGTATAAAGGGAGCGTCCCTGAAAGGCTCAGTCATTCACAAGCAAGGATGGGGCAAGATTCACCAGTTTGTGAACAATTGCGTGAGCAAAAAGTCCACCAGTTTAAGAACAATGTTTTTCAATGTGCAATTGCAAGGAATTTAGGGATTTCATCATCTACAGTCCATAATATCATCAAAAGATTCAGAGGCAGAAAACCAACATTGAATGCCTGTGACCTTCAATCCCTCAGGTGGCACTGCATTAAAAAGTGACATCATTCTGTAACGGATATTACCACATGGGCTCAGGAACACTTCAGAAAACCATTGTCAGTGAACACAGTTCATCGCTCCATCTACAAGTGCAAGTTACAACTCTGCCATGCAAAGCGAAAGCCATATATCAACAACACCCTCTGGGCCTGAGCTCATCTGAGATGGACTGACGCAAAGTGGAAAAGTGTCCTGTGGTCTGACGAGTCCACATTTCAAATTGTTTTGGAAATCATGGATGTCATGTCCTATGGGCCAAAGAGGAAAAGGACTGTCCGGATTGTTATCAGCGCAAAGTTCAAAAGCCAGCATCTCTGATGGTATGGGGGTGTGTTAGTGCCCATGGCATGGGTAACATGCACATCTGTGAAGGCACCATTAATGCTGAAAGGTACATACAGGTTTTGGAGCAACATATGCTCCCATCCAAGCAACGTCTTTTTCAGGGATGTCCCTGCGTATTTCAGCAAGACAATGCCAAGCCACATTCTGCACGTGTTACAACAGCATGACTTCGTAGTAAAAGAGTGTGGGTACTAGACCGGCCTTCCTGCAGTCCAGACCTGTGTCCCATTGAAAATGTGTGGCGCATTATGAAGCACAAAATACGACAACAGAGGTCCCGGACTGTTGAGCAATTGAAGTTGTACATCAAGCAAGAATGAGAAAGAATTCCACCTACAAAGCTTCAACAATTAGTGCCCTCATTTCCCAAACACTTATTGAGTGTTGTTTAAAGGAAAGGTGATGTAACACAGTGGTAAACATGCACCTGTCCCAACTTCTTTGGAACCTGTTGCAGACATCAAATTCAAAATGAGTGAATATTTGCAAAAAACAATAAAGTTTATCCGTTTGAACATTAAATATCTTGTCGTTGTAGTGTAGTCAATTAAATATAAGTTGAAAAGGATTTGCAAATCATCATATTCTGTTTTTATTTATGTTTTACACAATGTCCCAACTTCATTGGAATTGGGGTTGTAGTGTAGCACCAATTTAAAGGCGCTGCTCTTCCTATGCAAGGGCTGAATCTCAAACTCCCTGCTCCCTAGTACACAAAGTAGAAATTGAAATATTGGCTACTGCAACCCAACAGTGCATAATATAGATTTGGCCACATTTACACTTGACAAATACTGCACTTTATGGCTGCAGAAACTAGAATTTCAAAACTTGCATAGCACAATATTTAGGATGTATAGTGCTATTTGAGAATCCACCTGGGTTTGATGCTACTTCTGACTGAAACAGAGGAAGTGCTTGAAGTGTGTAAGCCATTTAAGTGACATTCTTTAGACTTTTATATTGCAGATTTACAATAAATCATATTGTAAGTATTTTTATACAAGCCTGTGATATAAATAGAGTCATTTAGTCACTTGGCTTCCTGACCAGCCAAGATCTTGTTAAGAAATAGGTTGTCAGCCCTCTCAGTTCGGACGAAAACAGTCATAGGTGTGCATATACATGTTGTGTATTTTACAACTGCTTTGAACGTAGCTCAGCCAGTTAGATTTTATGACTGGAACTATCTGCCTTGTAAAAATAAATAAATAATGCTTGTAGCTGCACAGCGAGCTTCCCGCTAACATGTGAAACAAATGTCAGAGGGTAAAAGAGAGCAAGTGTGAAAATGGTAAATATTGAATGAGCTGAATTAAATTTTTATTATGAATAAATGTTTTCTGTGTGATGATTTGAAGACTTTGAGAAGAATTTAACAAGCTAATAGAAAGCCATTTTGGTAACTCTGGATGCATTCTATGACTGGGCTTGTTAGGTTTAGTTAGGTAGCTAGCATTAGCTATGTTTTAACATAGTTAAATTTTAACATATTTTCATCATCATCATTTATATAGCACCTTTCCCAAGCTCAAGGACACTTTACAATCAATACATAATCAACAATACAGAACACACACACACACACACACAAACATTTGTGAAACAATGGGTCGCTCTAAGGAGATCAGTGAATTCCAGTATGGTACTGTGATGCCACCTGTGCAACAAGTCCAGTCATGAAATTTCCTCTGTACTAAATATTCCACAGTCAACTGTCAGTGGTATTATAACAAAGTAGAAGCGATTTAGAGTGACAGCAACTCAGCCACTGGTAGGCCATGTAAAATCACAGAGCGAGGTCAATGGATGCTGAGGTGCATAGTGGGCAGAGGTTCCCAACTTTCTGCAGAGTAAATCGCTACAGACCTCTAAACTTCATGTGGCCTCCAGATTAGCTCAAGAACAGTGTGTAGAGAGCTTCATGGAATGGGTGTCCATGGCCGAGCAGCTGCATCCAAGCTTTACATCACCAAGGGCAATGCAAGGTGTCGAATGCAGTGGTCTACAGCGCTGCCACTGGACTCTAGAGCAGTTCTCTGGAGTGATGAATCATGCTTCTCAGTCTGGCAATCCAATGGACGAGTGTGGATTTGGTGGTTGCCAGGAGAACGGCACTTGTCTGACTGCATTGTGGTGTCCAATCAACTCACTGCTGCTTTAGAGAAATCCAATATGTACGACAATTTCGAGTATGGGTTTCGTAAGTAGCACTCTACGGAGACCGCTCTCCTGAGGGTCTCTAATTATTTTTTAATGTCGGCTGATGCAGGTGATTGCTCAGTGTTAGTTTTACTCAACCTTAGCTCTGTGTTTAATACTGTTGACCATCAATAGGTTTCGCAACTGGGTGGGCATAGCTGGCCCAGCACTAGATTGGTTTAAATCGTATCTCACTGAGAGAAGCTATACTGTAACTATTGCAGATTTTGTATCTGAGTCAACTCCATTATCCTGTGGGGTTCAGTCTTGGGGCCATTGTTGTTTTCTTTGTATATGTTGCCTTTGGGACATATTATTGGACATATATGGGACTTGATTGTTGCTCCATAAAAGGTTAGCCCAATTAAACAAAATCTTGGGCTTCTTTCCCCTGTTGTCTACTCCAGCCTGCATAATCTGGGTGTAATTTTTGATCAGTCATTGTTGTTTGACACACATCTTAAACAACTGACAAGATCTTGTTTTTTCCACTTAAGGAATATTAGTAAATTGAGGTCTGTAGTTTCAAGGGCGGAGCTAGAGATGCTTATACATGCATTTATCTCATCTAGCATTGATTACTGTAATGTTCTTTTCTCTTCACTTAGTATGTCTGCTCATGACCGATTGCAGGTGATTTAGAATGCTGCAGCAAGGTTACTGACTAAGTCAGAAAGATCTCATATTACCCCTCTGTTAGTTTTGTTACACTCGCTTCCTGTTGAGTATAGGATTCAGTTTAAAATCCTTACACTTACAGAAAATTGCATGGTCATGCTCTTATATATGTCTCGTGACTCGTGACATATAAGACTCGTGGAGATCAAGCATTTGAGGTCATCACTCCTAAATTGTGGAATACACTGCCCCCTTTTTTAAGGTCAATTGATTCTGTGGAGTCTTTTGAAAACCAGCTAAAGACCTACCTTTTTAAGCAGGCATTTGGATAATGGTCAAGACAGCTAAGGCATTGCCATTCCTGTTTTTGTTTTAAATCTTTTGTACTGTGTCATGTTGTGTATTTTTTGTAAAACACTCTGTGGCTTTTGTCTGTGAAAAGGGCTGTATGAATAAATTTGACTTACTTTACTTAATATGTGGTGCCAAGTGTAAAGTTTGGTGGAGGAGTGATTATCCTGTGGGGTTGGTTTTCAGGAGTTGGACTCGGCCCCTTAGTTGCAGTGAATGGAACTTTTAATGCTTCAGCAGAGATTTTGGAAAATTTCATGCTCCCAACTCTGTGGGAACAGTTGGGGGTGGCCCCTTAATGATCCAACATGACTGCACAATAGTGCACAAAGCAAGGTCCATAAAGACATGGATGAGCAATGAGAGATTGACCTGCACAGTATCCTGACCTCAACCCGATGGAACACCTTTGGGATGAATTAGAGCCAGGCCTTCTTGTCCAACATCAGTGTCTTACTTCACAAATGGGCTTCTGTCAAAAATAAACACACTTTAAACCTTGTGGAAAGTCTTCCCAGAAAAGTTGAAGCTGTTATAGCTGCAAAGGGGAGCCAACATCATATTAAACCCTATGGATTAAGAAGAGGATGTCACTCAATTTCATATGTGTGTCAAAGCAGACGAGCGAATACTTTTGGCAATATAGTGTATATTTGTAAGTTATATAGCAATATCTAATCTGTTTTCTGTGTTGAGATAAACATAAGTTGTTGGTTTAGTAAAAAGTTTATATAGTGTTACATTATCACTGTTATTATTTAATAGAACAGTTATTAGGATTAAGTTGTTCTTGGTTCTTTTAACACAAATCATGTACTTGCACATACATTACATCTGTATAGTCAAAATCAGGTCTGCATACAGAATATGACAATATTAGAATAGGTTTGCCTATTGTATTTTACCGTATATCCCCACACTCAAGATGCACATCACTGACTGTCTGATGCACTCTGTTATGTTCTAATGTAAGGCACTTTGATTTCATTATTGAAGTTGTTACTGCAAAATAAAGCAGCATGTGGACTTTTGTGTATGTGTCTGCCAATATGGAAAAACACGTAACATAACAAAAATTGCACAGTATGCACAGCCTCAATGTTGGTATGCCATCCCAGCAATGGGCTAAAAATGTGGGCCAAAGATTTAAGGGGTTGATGTGGGCTGCCAGCATGGAGCTCTAACATGGGGCCCTGCATGTCCCATATAAAGACTTAGTGTGGATTTTCCTTATATGGGGGTTTAGTGTGGGCCTCACAAAGTGGAGCCCTAGTGAGTCATGAAACTGGGGGAACATGCAAGCCCCCATGTGGCAATGGTGGCAGTCCACATCAGGGCATAAATCGGGCTGCCTTTACTGGGACCCCAATTTGTTGTGAAACCAGTGACATGTGCGGGACTGTATGTTAGGGCTCATAATGACAAGATGGCGCCACGTACGGCTGCCCTGGCGTTTGGGTGCTCTTTGTTTTGTTTGTTTTTGTGCATTATTCGTGTGTCTTCGTGCTCCTACAGCCGCGAGGAGCTACTAAACATCAGAACAACAACCCCTACAGACATTTCATCAGTTTTTCTAGTGCCTGCTGCATTATTAGTGCACTTTATAAACAAAAAAGTGAGACACCGCCGAAGAGGGAAGCAAGCTGGTTTACTCGTGCGCCTTCGCACACGGGGGACGCGCACGCCCCTACCTGGGATTTTCCTCTCCAACGTCCGCTCACTCTCCAATAAAATGGACGAGATAGCGCTGCTGATGAGAAGAAACAGCGACTTTTCCTCCTCTAGTGTGTTGTGCTTCACCGAGACGTGGTTGAACACACAGACCCCGGACTGTGCGCTCCATCTTGAGGGATTCCAGCTCCTCCACGCGGACAGACAACGGGAACTTGCCGGAGGTAAAACGAAAGGTGGAGGAGTCTGTTTCTACATCAACAACGCCTGGTGCTCCGATGTGACAGTGATTTCCCAACACTGCTCTCCTTCTCTGGAATACATTTTCATTAACTGTAAACCGTTCTACGCCCCACGTGAGTTTTCTTCATTTATTCTGGTCGCTATTTACATTCCACCAAGTGCCGATGTGCATGAAGCTGAGCGTGCTCTGGCGGACCAGATTATGGACGTGGAGCGGTCTTTACCGGACTACCTTGTTATAATCCTCGGAGATTTTAACAAAGGGACACTTAGTCATGAACTACCGAAATACAAACAGTTTGTCACATGCCTGACCAGAGAGGGGAACACGTTGGATCACTGTTACACTACAGTGAGTGGTGCTTACCGTGCTGTGCCCCGTGTGGCTTTAGGACTCTCAGATCATGTCATGGTTCACCTGATCCCTGCGTACAGACAGAGACTAAAGCTCTCTAAACCTGTCGTGAGGACATATAAAAAGTGGACCAGTGAAGCTGTGGAGGAGCTACGCACGTGTTTGGACACCACAGACTGGGACATGTCCAAGGCTTCTACAGACAGTTTAGATGAATACACAGATACCGTGACGTCATATATACATTTCTGTGAAGACAGCATCATCCCATCACGCTCCAGAATCACTTTCAATAATGATAAACCCTGGTTCACACCAAAACTCAGACAGCTTCGCCAGCAGAAAGAGGTTGCTTTCAGAGAGGGAGACAGAGTCAGCTACAGAGGTGCAAAGTATGAATTTAGCAGGGAGGTGTTAGTACTTATCCAAGTACAATGCTCGTCTGAAGCAGCGGTTCTATGCTAACGACTCTGCCACTGTATGGAGGGGGCTGAAAGAGATCACCAACTATAGGCCCAGAGCACCTCATTGTTCAGAAGATTTCAAACTGGCTAACGACCTTAATGACTTCTATTCACGTTTTGAAGTCATTGACTCACACCCCCCATCCTCCACCCCTCACACCACAATACACTCAACCACTTTGGATTGCCCATCTGCCCCCTCTGCCCTCTCAGTCCAGGAGTAGGATATGAACAGGCTGTTTAAGAGGCTAAATCCACACAAGGCTTCAGGCCCTGACTCCGTGTCCTCTGCCACCTTGAGACACTGTGCTGATGAGCTGGCCCCAGTCGTCACGGGAATCTTCAACTCAAAAGTC
This sequence comes from Pygocentrus nattereri, assembly GCF_015220715.1. NCBI lineage: Eukaryota > Metazoa > Chordata > Actinopteri > Characiformes > Serrasalmidae > Pygocentrus > Pygocentrus nattereri. The sequence goes on along the minus strand of NC_051228.1, from coordinate 12,143,607 downwards.
CTCCATCATCGTCCCTGTCCCCAAGAAACCACGCGCCACAGGACTTAATGACTACAGGCCTGTGGCCCTGACGTCCGTAGTCATGAAGACCTTTGAACGTCTGGTTTTATCCCACCTCAAGTCCATCACCAACCCCCTTCTGGACCCCCTGCAGTTTGCCTACAGAGCCAACAGGTCTGTAGATGATGCCATAAACCTGGCCATCCACTTCATCCTGCAGCATCTGAACTCTCCAAGAACCTATGCTAGGATCCTGTTTGTGGAGCTCTCTCTGCTCCATATGCCCGACTCCACCTGCAGGTGGATCACAGACTTCCTCACGGACCGCAGTCAGCGAGTACGGCTGGGGAAGATTGTCTCGGACACGCGGACTTTAAGCACAGGATCTCCTCAGGGCTGTGTACTTTCCCCCCTGCTCTTCTCCCTGTACACCAACTGCTGCACCTCCATCCATGACTCTGTCAAACTGATTAAGTTTGCGGACGACACCACCCTCATTGGACTTATCTCAGACGGTGATGAGTCTGCCTACAGGAAAGAGGTGGACTGGCTGGTGACCTGGTGCAGCAACAGCAACTTGGTGCTCAATGCCCAGAAGACAGTGGAGATGTCTGTGGACTTCAGGAAAGCCACAAGCCCCCTGCCCCCCCTTATCCTTACCGACACCCCCATCACCACTGTGGACTGTTACCGGTTCCTTGGCACCACCATCACCCAGGACCTAAAGTGGGAGCTGAACATCAGCTCCCTCATCAAGAAGGCTCAGCTGAGGATCTACTTTCTGCGGCAGCTGAGGAAAGCCAAACTGCCGGCCCAGCTGATGGTACAGTTCTACACGGCCATCGTCGAGTCCATCCTCAGCTCCTCCATCACAGTGTGGTATACTGGGGCCACTGCCAGGGACAGACAAAGGCTGCAGTGCATTGTGTGCTCCGCTGAGAAGGTGATAGGCTGCAGCCTCCCATCTCTCCAAGACCTGTACATCTCCAGGACTGTGGGGAGAGCGGATCGTATCATAGCAGACCCTTCTCACCCCGCACACGGACTATTTGATCCACTCCCCTCGGGCAGGAGGCTTCGGTCCATTCGGACCAGAACCTCCCGCCACAGGAACAGTTTCTTCCCCTCTGCCATTGGACTCAAGAACAATATATAATCACTTCACTTACCTCTTTATAACCCTGCCTTGGTCACTTTACTTGAATTGCACTACTCCACCTGCACTGCTGTATATAGTACTGTTGTACATGCCTTTTGTATTTTTATTTTTATTCATTCTATCTATATATTTGCATAGAGTATTTATTTATGTGGACTTAATTTTGCATGCCTATTACTACTTGTTTTTATGTTGCACCTTCATGCCGAAGCAAATTTCTAGTCTGTGAATCCTGTTCATTGACAATGGCAATAAAACTTCTTCTGATTCTGATTCTGATATGGTGTAGGCTCGTGTATGGCTTAGTGTAGGCTGTCAGCATGGGGCCATGACATAGGCAGCTTGCAGCCACCCCGATTTTTAGCGAACCACTAATTTTAAGTGAGTGTTTTTGCAGAAAGGTATGAATGATTCTATGAGGTAAAATGAGCTAAGAACTACATACTGTTTTTATCAGTCTGAGTAATCATTAGACCTTCTCTATAGTTCGAGAAATCACTAAAAGTTCACCACTTTATCTGTCACCAAAAATATGATTGGTGATGTCATATAACTTATATAACTTCTTACATGAATTTATACTCAAAATTTAACAAATCAAGCATCTGATTTTGGGGGATATTGCCAGGTTTACTTTGTCACACTGTGTATGATTTATGATAACATTTGATCTCACTCTTTGCCAAATGATTGACATGAGCTTTGAGTCAACACCTATTTTGTGTGTCAAGATAAAGGCAACAATAATTTTACCATTACACTTCTACTAAACACTGGCAGATTAAACTGCATGAATAACATTGCAGGCATTCTGTCCTAATTTATTTTTTGTTATACACGTTTAATTTCCTATAGATTCCTTTTCTGCTTTTCAAAAATGTTCTGCATTAATGTATTCCAGTTGAGTATCCAACCTTATCCATAGAGATTAGTTTTTTTTTTTTTTTTTTTGGAGCTGTGGTTTTGAGGATGACGTAAACATAGTCAGTTATAAATGTATCTATCCTATCTGCTCTAAAAGGTTTTCGCCTGCTACAGAAGGTATTGTACCAAACAACTGTGGATCAGATTTTAGCACCTGTACTGTTGTTTAATATGTGATGATTAATTTTACAAAAATGTTATTTGCTATTGATTAATGTTATAAATTCTCTTAAGTACTTTTTATTTGCATTTATGTTTTGATTTGTTGTATTAAAAAATTTTGAAAGTTATATGATTATTATCTATAATTATTCTTTCTTACATTCAAATTGAGTTTATTTTTTGATCATTTGTATTGTGATAAACTGTTTGAAGTTTCTATTATTATTCTTTCTTACATTCCACAGACATGACATCTGTGGTGTCCCTTGAAAATGCAACACTCCTTCACCCCCCTCTATTTTATATCAATGGATTGTACAACATGCCGTATGCAAAGTATTACTATATGTTTTTATGCTTTATATATACTGTGACTATTTTAGGGAATTTTCTTATAATGGGTACGATATATCTGGCACATGCTCTACACACAGCAAAGTATATAGCTGTTTTCAACTTGGCCTTGTCTGATCTGTGTGGAAGCTCTTCTATTATTCCTAAATATGCAGACATGTTTCTGCTTGATAACCAGTATATATCTTACAAAGACTGTCTGACAAGCATGTTTTTTGTTTTTCTTTTTATGACCATGCAGTCATATACTCTGCTTGCTTTGGCCTTTGACAGAGTAATTGCTATATGTTTTCCTCTGAGGTATCATACTATTGTCACCAAAACCACAATGACTCTGATCATTGGTGCTATGTGGCTTTTCTCTGTATCTCTAATTACCATGCTTGTGGCTCTGATTACCAGACTGTCTTTCTGTAGGTCTATCACAATTGACAGCTATTTCTGTGATCATGGTCCCACCTACAGACTAGCCTGTAATGATACTCTTCCTAACATCATAATGGCCTATGTCTACGCTGCTGTAGTGCTTTTCATTCCATTGATGCTAATAGCTGTTTCATATGTTTGTATTGGTGTTGCTCTGTGTAAGATCTCACATGGTGCTGAGCGAATCAAAGCTATGAAAACCTGTACTTCCCACCTCACATTAGTGGCCATGTTTTATCTGCCAATCTTCAGTGTTTATATTACTGCTCGTGCAACATACATACATCCAAATGCTAGAATAATCAACTCTATCCTAACACAAACAATTCCACCCATGTTAAACCCCATCATATATACTCTGAAGACAGAGGAGGTATTGCAGTCTATTAAAGTACTCTACAAACGAGTCAAGGTGAACTTTGCCGTGGAAGAACCTGTGAAAAGCATTGCAACAAATTAAAATAATATAATAAATGTAGTCATTGAGAATTGTTTATTGTTTTCGTTTCTTTTTTGTTTTTGAGTTAAAAGGTTGAAATTCCTCCCTTCAGGCTTCCACTATTTTTTATTTTTAAAAAACACCTATGATTGTAGTTCAACATAAGTTAACAATGCAAACTAACAATTTTATATAAAGTAAGAACATTTATTTAGTTAGCATTCAGGTATATATTCTTCTAAGCCACTTCTCCTTCCGGGTCGCAGGGAGGTGGGGTGGGGTGGGGGTGTTGTTGGAGCCAATCCCAGCAGTCACTGGACAGATCACCAGACCATCATAGGGCAGACAGACAAACATACACAATCATTCACACACAGGGGCAATTTACCATGTCCAATTGGCCTGACCGCATGTCTTTGGACTGTGGAGGAAACCCATGCAGACACGGGGAGAGCATGCAATCTCGGCAAGAAACACACATTAAAAAAAAAGAAAGAACATCTCTCTTTTTTTCAGTTTAATATTTACTTCCACATTCTCTTTGAAAGACACCTTTTCAATCTTTTTAGGAAATTTCAAAGGAGATGGGCACGGTACGGAATGTGAGATTGTGTAGCAATAGCGAAGCAATGGCTTCAGCAAAGGTGTGAATGTTAAGTCCTTTATTATTGATGTAGTATGTAAATATTTTTAAAGTATCAAAATGAAGTGTCAGTGTCCAGTCCATATAGTTCACATATTAAAATAAAGCTGCATAAACAGCCCATTTTGATTTCATTATAATTGTAATGTCATGAAAACCAATGCATTTACATGTGTCTGCATTCAGTCTGCAGCATGTAAACGTTATACATACTAAAGTTAAAAGCAGTGTTTCAGCCCAGACTGCTTTTGAATGAGGTACAATACAGGGAAGCCCAGCAGTATAGATCATTTATGCATCGTCACTGTCCAAAGAAAAACAAGTCTCCAAGATAGTAATTTTACAGAAGAGGGCAAAAGCTTCCTTTACTTCCTTTACTTTAAGTTAATGGAAAGAAATTTTATTCTAAGCAATCATCGTGAAAAATTACAAACAATGTAAAGAACAACTGCTCAGCTCAAATGATGCAAAAAAGCGACAATATAAACCATATGGACAAAAGTATTGGGACAACTGTATATTCAAATCAAATCAAATGTATTTCTATAGTGCTTTTTACAACGGATGTTGTCACAAAGCAGCTTCACAGAATTCCAGAAAAGACAACTCAACTCAACTCAAATTTATTTGTAAAGCACTTTAAAAACAACAGAGGCTGCAACAAAGTGCTGAACACTGCAGGTATAAAACAGACATATAGAACAGTAAACCAATAAAACCATACCAATAAAATAATATAAGCTATAAACAGTGAGAAAGTAAATATAAATAAAACCATACACAAATAAGATGCAGGAATAAAATTATGTTAAATGAAAGGCCAAGGAATAAAAGTGGGTTTTGAGGCTGGTTTTAAAAGTGGACAAAGAAGAGGCCTGTCTAATAAAAACTGGCAGTTCATTCCATAATTTCCATAATGCTATTGAAAAGGCTTGATCCCCTCTGTGCTTAAGCCTAGACCTCGGTACCTCCAGGAGTAAAATGGAACCCAGTGGGAGCAGATAGAGAGAGAACAGTAGAGGTCATAAAACAGAGCCCTGTGGAACCCCATATGACAGGGGAACAGAGGAGGATTTTGAATTTGCCAGCTTCACACACAGGGTTCTATCTGACAAATATGACCTAAACCATTCCAAAGCCACCCCGCAAATGCCCACCAAATTCTGCAATCTGGATATTAAAATGTTGTGATCCACTGTGTCAAATGCTGCAGTGAGATCTAACAACAGAAGCATCACATGATCACCAGAGTCATTGGACAGGAGGATATCATTAAAAACCCTAATAAGTGCTGATTCTGTGCTATGACGGGTTTTAAAACCAGACTGAAAAACCTCCAGGATATTTTGTTCATCTAAATAGGATTTCAGCTGGGCATAGACCACTTTTTCCAATATTTTTTGAGATAAAAGGCAGCTTGGAAATGGGCCTGTAATTAGCCAGAACTATGGGATCAAGACCAGGCTTTTTAAGCAGGGGATGCACTACTGCATGTTTAAAACTTTTGGGAACAACACCAAGTGAGGAGGCACAGCATCATATGGTGATCCTGAAGCTTTATCTGGCCCACCACATCTTGCAGATTTGACAGAGTCACCAGCTCAAAGATTTCAAAAACAGCCAGGCTTGAGGCAGTATCAGATGGGTCAAAGGCAGGAGCTGTTATAAGAGCTCTGGCAGTGACAACCTTATCTATGAAAAAGTGCAAAAAGTGGTTACACGTTTCAGGGGAATCTTCCAAGCAGGGTGGCTGAGGGGCCCTTAGAACAGAGTCAATGGTCTTAAACAGTACATGTGGGTTATGCTGATATGTGAATATAATTTTGGCCAGATATTCCCTTTTAGCTTCTTTAATAATATTTTGATAAAAACAACAGCAATCTTTTAAAATTTGAAATGAAACCTGCAGTTTGTCCTGACAAAAATTTAACATGAATGTAAATACCCCCAGGTGAGCAAGCCAGGGGCGACAGTGGCAAGGAAAAACTCCCTCAGAGCTGAGGAAGAAATCTTGGGAGGATCCATCCCTCCTCTGGTCAAATTATAAATGATTATACTACTAATATTAATAATAGTAGAGTAGTATTAGTAGCAGTAAAAGCTAGGAGTCTATGAAAACTTCAGTGTAGGATGGGCAGCTAATCCAAGGCAGGTGGTGGTAGCTGGGTCATGGGCAGCTGGTCTGAAGCGAGTAGCAGGAGAGCTCGACAGTCAGTTGTCCTTCAGTGTCCGGCCGGACATATTACAGGAGCTACAGAACAATTTATGACATCCCATTCTAAGTCCATTGGAATTCATTTGGCATTGGTATCCCCTTTGCTGCTATCACAGCTTCCACTCTTCTAGGAAGCTTTCTACAAAATTTTTCGAGAGTGGGAATTTTTGCTCATTCATCCAGAAGAGCATGTGTGATGACAGACACTGATGTTTGAATGAGAGGGCCTGGCTGGCATTCTTCATTTTAGTTCAACGCAAAGGTGCTGGATGGGTTTGAGGCTCTATGCAGGCCAGTCAAATTCTTCCACACCAAACTCACCCAACTATGCCTTTATGGACCTTGCTTTGTGCACTGGGGCACATCAAGCATGCATATTTAACTATGTTTTATTGTGGGTTTTCAGATTTGTCATGCAAGTGAATCACATGAAAAGCAAATGTATATTAATTGACTCCAGGGGGATGCTAAACTATGACTTAATCATAAAATTAGCCTTGTTGATGGCACAGATCTATACAATACTCAAACATTAGAGTATAGTAATTATCTGGATATGCTTCATTATCTATTTATTTTAAAAATTAATCACATTGTTTTAATTCAGTGTATTGACCATATATCCCCAATCCTGTCATCATTACACTGGCTACCTGTTAAATTACTTAAATTAAAGATCCTTCTCTTAACGTAAAAGTAATTAACTGGCCTGGCCTGGCCGTGCAGTATCTTAGTGAATGAAATCAGTCATGTAAATCCACATGTACGACCCACTCACAAAATAATGGCTTGCTGACAGTTAATAGAATTAGAAAAAACATAGCAGGGGATCGAGCAATTTCCTACGTGGCCACAAAATTGTGGAATCTTCTCCCGCCCTCTGTTCAGGACTCACACATTCTCTACATTTAAACTCCAAACTCATCAGTTTGCACAAGCATTTTGCTAATACACTATTAACTCACTAATAAATTTATATAAAAGGGCCTGTCTTGTTAATCAATCTCTCTCTCTCTCTCTCTCTCTCTCTCTCTCACTATCCCTCTGTTTATTTGAGCCCCTGAGTGACTCCTGCCACAGTTGCCACATGGGAGCCTCTGTAGCTGAGGTTATTATTTTTATTATTTTTTTATTCGCTTTTTTTAATTTATTTTTTTCTGCTGTAATAATTTTGGGATTTGTAATGTGAACTTCACTAAAACTTCATTTCAGTTTTCTAATTAATGTCTTTGTGTAATGAAAAGTTAGTAGTTAAGTAATGAGACATTTCCTCTTACAGTTTTAGTTCCTCCTGCACGTTGTAGCTGGGGCCTCAATTACTGTGACACCCAGAGTAAGCACATGCGGCAGTTTTACCCGGGTTGTTAGAAGCATAGTGGATGCTTGTATGGGTAAGACGTGCTGAATAGCTCTCCTCCTAAATGTCTAACTAAACATATAAAAGCCATGAATTTCACTTAAAACTGCACATAGAACGTAAAGCTAGAGACCCAGAATGTGTTTAATGGTGTGATAAATTTATGATGAATTTGAACGGGACTTGTTTAACTCACGTTTGACTATCTACAGGGAGTGCGAGAGAGCTATTCTGGCTGCCTGAGCTTACTACTGCCCCATGCTACTTTTGTACAGGTATGTTCATGCCTTATGTGTTTGTAAAGTGGATTTAAATGAAATATGAGATCTGTCGGGATCTAAAATGTTGGTTAAGATACTATACGATCACAAGGCGTTTTTTTTTACTGTATTTATGCCGTTCCTTTTGTCCATGTTTCCCAAGCGCCATCTGGTGGCACTGTTGTGTACAGCATTTATGCCTAAATTAAGCAGCAGAGTTCAGTAGCTTAAGTGATTCTCTACAATACTTGAAGCATTGTAACTTGAAATCAATTATAGACTGTTTAAATTTTAGTTAATCTTCAGTTGTTGTATATGTTTACATTTTAATTTTTACGCATGTTTTGTGAACATGAGAGAAGCATAGTGGATGCTTGTATGGGGAGTGCGAGAGAGCTATTCTGGCTGCCTGAGCTTACTACTGCCCCCCCTCTACTTTTGTACAGAAATAAACCTTCAGATCTCCACTTCCTGGGTGTGCGTTCCTGGTCTCAACCACTGTTTCAAGTCTGCTACACCTCCACAGCTGCTAGAGTCACCAGAGCTCCATCTTTGTGGGCTGATCTGTACCGTTTTGACCACCATGGAGTTTAATGTTGTACAAAGTTTTGCAAACCTCACCTGCATGAACAGACCCTCCTGATGATGCTGCTGCTGCTGCACAAACTCAAACTATCTAATTAACCATTGCTCCACCCGTTTTTCCTGTTTTGTTTGCTAATATTTTATACTAATGCTGTTTGCTATTCGGTGTCGACCAGAGGAGGATGGGTTCCCCTTTTGAGACTTGGTTCATCTTGTTTATTAAATAGTGATGATGTGAAGGTGATGAAGGAAGTTCTCCGCTGAGAACATCTTACTTGCATATAACAAGGTTTATTACAAAGAAAAACAGCATCAAGATCAAACATGCAGGACTGCTTGAGAGAAGAGTCTCGCCAATTGTTCCTCTGAGTTCTTGCTTAAAACTCTCTGCTATACATAGGTCGGTCGTTTACCACAAAAGGGAACTTCTGGACTATGTAAGATAATTTTATCTGTTTGGAATTCAGAGAAACAGGATGGAAGGGGCCCCTTCCTCAAACATATACATATCAAACATATAGTGACATAACATATATGTAGCCCCAGAAAGGAAAATACTATATGTGGAGGCCAGATACTTCATATTTCTCCCTTTCGAGACTACACAGAGTCTCAAAAAATAAAAGAATAACACAGACATATTTGCAGTTATAACAAAATAACAGTTCCTCCTACATGTGCTTCCTCCAGCATAACCTTATCAATACAGCAATTTTATGAAGTGCAAGAGTGAAAAACTGTCAGGCAGCTATCTTTCCTGAAATGTCCATCAAACAATCTAGACAGGAAAAATTCTCTCACGGCCCCTCTGCCTTAAGCGACCACATATAGTACTCCAGACCAAATTAAAAAGGAGGAACAATTTATATGGGAACATGACTTGAACATGAACATGAAGAAAAAAAACATCTGAGGTCCCAATGTACTTACCCCATAACAGAAAACATCATTCTCCAAACAATTAAAACAGAAAGTAGAGAAAAGAAGAAAGTGTTATAGTTTTAAGTACTACTCATGCTGTAAAAACTCAAAAACTAAGTCATACTATTATGTCTTACTAGGATTATCACTACGCTATAAACGTCCTCTATCAATATCACAAATTGCAATATGATAAAACAAAATCCAATACTATGCAAATGTATATATGAGAAGACATAAGAATGTATCACACTGTAGCTCCTCAGCAACGTCGACTCTCAATATAGTGTTGATGATATTGAATCCAGGCATTTTATCACAGTGTCCTTGTTCAGAGTCCTCCAGTCCATTCTTATTGTCCATGTTTGAGTGTCTGAATCCCTTCAGCACATTGGGGTCCCTGAACATTCAACCACCCTTACAGTGGTCTTCTCTCACTATTGTTTTAAAAGGAAAGAAAAGAAACCACCAACCAGTATCTTTTGCAAAAACAACACATGCAAATTAAGTGTAGATTAACGCTTTATAATTAAATGTGAAATTCACCGTTCATACTTTCACATTATTTCAAGTCATACATCACTTTTTCCATTTCCCCCCTTTAATTATAATACTCTATAGTAAGAGATTACTAAATAACCAAATAATTACAGAGATAAATGTATATAATAAAACTATAATAAGATATAAGAAATGGATATTTCTGCACCAGTTCACCTTCTATCCAATTTAGACCTATGTACTGGTATAAGAGGTCAAAATTAATGAAGTTTTAAAGCTGTTTAACTCTGTGAATTTGTTCTAGAACACTATTAGCATTTTCTGATCTGCAATACCTGAAATAGCCAATAGGGGAGCAGTAAGGGGATCAACCAACTCTCTTCCTCTTAGAATAGAATAGAATAGAATAGAATTCAACTTTATTGTCATTGCGTATGTCACAGGTACAAAGCAACGAAATGCAGTTTGCATCCATCCAGAAGTGCTTAGCAGCAATATAAATATATATCTTACAATGTACAGTAATTATAGTATATACAGGTTAAAAAAAATATGAGGGGGTATGAACATGAAGGAGGTTATACAGGTTATAAACAAGAATGTACAGGTTATAAATATGAGGGATATAAGTACTATGAACAGGTTATAAATATGAGGGGGTATAAAGTACTATGAACAGGTTATAAATATGAAGGGGGATAAGTATGTACTTATGAACAGGTAGAGTATTTACACAGTATATACAGTAATGGGCAGTATATACAGCAGATGTAAGTGCCGGTAAGTGGTGTTGAGTGGTGTGTAAGTCTGTGTGTACAGTCCATTGTTATTTAGATGTCAGGAGGCAGAGTTCAGGAGTGTGACAGCTGTTGGGAAGAAGCTATTCCGGTACCTGGTGGTCTTAGTCCGGAGGCTCCTGTAGCGCCTCCCAGAGGGCAGGGGGGTGAAGAGTCTGTGTGCTGGGTGACTGGGATCTTTGATGATTTTCCCAGCCCTCTTCAGACACCGCTTCCTGTAGATGTCCTCTATGGCAGGAAGTGGTGCACCGATGATGCGCTGGGCAGTTTTCACCACTCTTTGCAGCGCCTTCCGGTCTGAGGCAGAGCAGCACCCGTACCATACTGTGATGCAGTTGGTCAGGATGCTCTCAATGGTGCAGCGATAGAAGTTCACCAGGATGTCTGAGGACAGGTGATTCATCCTCAGCCTCCTCAGAAAGAAGAGGCGCTGGTGAGCCTTCTTTACCAGCTTGGAGCAGCTGGTCGTCCAGGTGAGATCCTTGGAGATGTGGACACCAAGGAACTTGAAGCTGTTCACACGCTCCACTGCCGTCCCCTTGATGTGGATGGGTGGATGTGGGTCAGCATTCCTTCTGAAGTCCACAATGAGCTCCTTAGTTTTCTCAGCGTTGAGCAGAAGGTTGTTAGTGTCGCACCACTCAGCCAGACGATCCACCTCCTCCCTATAGGCTGTCTCATCGTTGTTTTTGATGAGGCCAAGCACCGTGATGTCATCCGCAAACTTAATGATGGTATTGGAACCATCGACAGGCTTGCAGTCATGGGTGAAGAGGGAGTAGAGGAAGGGACTCATCACACAGCCTTGTGGTACACCGGTGTTTATGGTGATGGTGGATGAGCAGTGGTTGTCCCACCGGACATGTTGGGGTCGGTTGGTCAGGAAGTCCAGTAACCAGTTGCACATGAGGGAACTAATACCCAAGTCTGTGAGTTTTGTGATGAGTTTTGAGGGGATGACTGTGTTGAATGCTGAACTGAAGTCTACGAACAGCATCCTGATGGAGGTATTTTTATTGTCCAGGTGTGAGAGGACAGAGTGCAATGCTATGGAGACGGCATCTTCTGTGCTCCTGTTCTGGCGGTATGCAAATTGGTGGGCGTCCAGGGAGGGGGGGAGACAGGATTTGAGCTGTGCTAGGACCAACCGCTCAAAGCACTTTGTGATGATGGGGGTGAGGGCTACCGGGCGGTAGTCATTCAGTCGTGATGGTTTGGAGTTTTTGGGTATCGGAACGATGGAGGTGGTTTTGAAGCAGCTTGGTACCACAGCACGGGCCAAGGACAGGTTGAATATGTCCGTCAGCACTCCTGCCAGCTCACCAGAACATGTTCTGAGAACACGTCCAGGGATGCCATCAGGACCCGCAGCCTTGTGGGCTTTAATCCTGCCCAGCGCCACTCCTACGTCGGTGGGAGAAAGAGTCAGTGGTTGGTGGTCTGCAGACACATCTGCAGACACATCTGCCTTCACTAATTAAATGCATTTGTGCGTAGAGAGCTTGTGTTGGCGAACCTTCTGCTCACACAACCTCTTTTTAAAGTGAGAATACTGTTTAAAAGTTGTTTTAAGTTCATTTATTTATTCAATCTAGTTTTGTATTTGATGTTGCATTTCATAAAGCAATTAGTCCTTTTTTTAAACAGTTGTTTAAAAATAATTAATGGTGCTCTATGTACATAGCAGCCATTTTATCTGAAAGAACAAGATGAAGCTGTGCTCTGTTCATGTTGTAAGCACTGGTGGTGTGAGTTAACAATTTATTTGTTTAAAATAGCAAAAGAAAAGTGTGATATCTAGCTAAGCTGTGAAGGATGCATTTTGAAGATTTATGTGCTATATTCTAATGTGCATGTTGCTGAATACATAGCACCAAAAAAGTAATAATATAAATACTTTAATTAGCATTCTTTTATGCTTTGAGACTGGATTACGCTGAATTTGAATGGTTTTGTAATGCAGTGTGTACAGAAACCAGGCAAACGACATTTGTACTTGTTTAATTCTTTAAACAAGTACAATGATAGACGGCACCAAGACCAAGGCTGCACTAATTTTTACAAAATCAATTTCACTGTCTTTTCCATAAACTCTTTCCCATTACCAGAGGATATCTGATCTGGAAGTCCCCACCTGCTTATGACCTCTCTATACAAAAACTTGGCAACAGACTAAGTGTCCTTCTGCTTGGTTGGACAAGCCTCAGGCCATCACTCAATTTATCTCCCACACAATAACAGGACCCACCAGTCCAATTTTCCAGGTCCGCCTCACTCAGTGGGAAAGCTTGCAAATCTGATCTAAGTCTCAAGTATTTCTCTGCTTCTTGAACACAATCATGTGGTTCACCATTCTCTGGAGTTGGCAAATTCTCAGCTGGATTCACGGTAACACAAATTGCTATGGTGACATCTTCCTGCTTCAAGAGCCTATAATAGTCTCTAAGCCTAGGCATAGTCAATATGTATTTACCATAATTCAAGAGACTTCTGAGACTATGATGGGTAAGAATTGTTACCGGACAATCCATTGTGACAGACGATGCCTTATCACACATTAAATAAACTTCCCCCCAGTGCTCTATAGCACAGTGGTAGCCCCAGCTCTACTTCTGAATAAGCAGTAGAATAGTAAAAAATAGATTGAGGATTTATTCCTGTACCTGTTGGCTGACAAAGAACTGCACATATTTACCCCAAGTATAGGTGGAAAAATTCTTAGAGTAATCAAGAAGCACTAGCGCTGGAGCCTCTTGTTATCCACCAGTTATATTTGATTAAGTTGTCTGAGGGTCTCTTGGTCCTGTTCTTTCTGATCATGTTCCTTTTTTCTGTATAGCTCCACTTGATGGGCTATATGATCCATATACACACCCTTTACCATGCTTATATATATATCTCAGTGGCGATTTCTCAGCTCAGCTTCCCCTAAAATGTCAAACATTAAATGGTCAAATATGTACAGTTGTGTTAACATTTCATTAACTACAAATGCGGTAGAACACGTTAATCTCGAAGACAAGTTCGTTCAGAATCAGCTACTTATCATGTAACTTTAAAAATTATACTGATGATAATGATATGGAGATATTACACTAACAACAACAATCAACAAACAGTATATTATATATTTACAGACATAGGGAGAGAAAGACAGATGTTGACAGGCTTTCTGGATGCACCACAGTGCTGCTGCCTCAGTGCTTCTCTGTGAATTAACATATTAAAAGTTGACTTATTGTCCTGCTAATTGCTAGCAAGAAGGAGGGGTGATGTCCTGAGGATCCTGAAATCTCAGTCATGCTAGTGTTAGGTGTTTGTTTATGGGAATTTTGACCATTCTTCCAGAAGTGCATTTGTGAGGTCACTGACGCTGATGTTGGACGAGAAGGCCTAGCTTGCAGAATCTGCTCTAATTCATGTTCACATTCTATAGGGTTGATGTCAGGACTCTGTACAGGCCAGTCAAGTTCTCACTCATCCATGTCTTTATGGACCTCGCTTTGTTCACTGATGCTCAGTCATGTTGGAACAGAAAGGGGCTATCCCCGAACTGTTCCCACAATGTTGGGTGCATGAAATTGTCCAAAATCTCTTGGTCTCTTGAAGCATTAATAGGTCCTTTTACTGGAACTAAGGGGCCAAGCCCAACTCCTGAAAAGCAACCCCACACCATAATCCCCCTCCACCCAATTTTAAACTTGGCACAATACAGTCAGACAAGTACCATTCTCCTGGCAACCGCTAAACCCAGACTCCTCCATCGGATTGCCAGACAATCATGATTTGTCACTCTATAGTACACGTCTGCAGTGCTCTAGAGTCCAGTGGTGGTGTGCTTTACACCACTGCATTCAGTGCTTTGTGTTGTGCTTGGTGATGTAAGGCTTAGATGCAGCTGCACGGCCATGGAAACTCGCTCCATGAAGCTCTCTATGCACGGCTCTTGAGCTAATCTGAAGGCCACGTGAAGTTTAGAGGTCTGTAGCAATTGACTGCAGAAAGTTGGTGTCCTCTGCACACTATGCACCTCAACATCCGTTGACCCTTCTCTGTCATTTTACCGTGGCCTACCACTTCGTAGCTGAGTTGCTGTCGTTCCCAATCGCTTCCACTTTGTTATAATACCACTGACAGTTGACTGTGGAATGTTTAGTAGTGAGGAAATTTCACGACTGGACTGGACAGGTGGCATCCTATCATAGTACCATGCTGGAATTCACTGAGCTCCTAAGAGTGACCCATTCTGTCATGCATGCAGACAGTCCTCCAGAGGAAATGAACTGCCCAGATTCCTCAGCAAAGTAATGTGACTACAGATATTTTTTCACCATACTATCAGTGGTCAACATCACCTGAGTATTAATGTGACTCAGCTAAGAGTGTATCACACGACTCTTTTAGTTTAGTGTAAAAGGCCAGGCTTTAGACTAGATCAGTGCCAAGTATTGCTTTTCCTTGTGAGTGTTTTTTGGATAGACCTGTATCATGTGTATGATTTCCTGTCTCTTCTCTTTTGACTCTGGTTTTTGGATTTGCCCCTTTTGTACTGTTGCCTGGTTGGTTGACTTCATGGTTCTGACTCATCGCCTCTTTTCTGGGTTTTGCACTGCCTTGCCCCTCTCTGTTATCATCGCCTTACTTATTTTGCTGATTCTCTTGGATTTGACCCATGCCAGTATATTGATGATTCTTTGCATTACCGATTCCCCAAGTAAACATTCACTTTTGGTTTCTAACCGCAAATGTCTGCTTTCTGATCTCACCAATTCTTTCACAAATGTTTTTAGAAGCAGGCTGCATATGTAGGTACTTGGTTTTATACACCTGGGGCAATGGAAGTGATTGGAACACCTGAATTCAATGATTTGGATGGGTGAGTGAATACTTTTGGAAATGTAGTAACTGGAGGGCAGTTGGCTGGTATGATACTGGTGTCCCTAAAGCCCACTTCACACCAAACGTGGTAACTGCACTGCATGACACACAGCGAAGTGCCGCATGCAATACGCTCCTATATTATTTAATGAAGACTTTCACATTGGCCACATGTCTCATAATGCACACACGAAGGGCAAATTTCTTTACTATTTAGAAACAGTAAAGAAATGCAATGTATGTGCCATAATATACAATCTATGGTAATAAACAAATAAATCAACAAGTCTACTTTTAACTCTTCAACAAGTTGCCTTAAATGCCTTGAGTATGTTAATGTTGTGAACTCACATTTATTTCCTCCTCCTCATATAGAGATACATCATGACAAAAAGAAAGCCAGCAACAGTCACGGCACATAGTCAAAATTTTATTGTTGATCTCTTTGTTATCTACTGTTTATATGAGTAATAAACAGATAACGCAGACATTTGTATTATATGGAAACAACACATAGCAACCGCCCTTGCTTCTTTGCATTGCATCTAATGTGAAATGGATGTATGGGCTAGGCTGATCCCTTCATCTAATTCCCAACAGATGGGAGCTATTTGAATGGACGGTGGGAAGGATGAGTTCAGGTTCACAGACAGGCTTTGGAATTACGGGTACTGGGACAAAATTAAACGTTAAACTGAAAGCGTGAAACAAAGAGTGACCCATAAGCTTCACAGGAATTAAGGCATTTAGCTGACTGTAAATCTTCTAGGTTTTTGTGATCTGTATGGACAAGAAAGGGATGCTTTGCTCCTTCCAACCAGTGTCGCTATTCTTCTAATGTAAGCTTAACTGCTAGTTTTCTCTGTCTCCTTTACTATAATTACATTCTGCAGTTGAGAACTTGTGTGGAAATAAATGCTACAGAATAAAGTTTAGGGAGATTCCCTCTATGCTGAGACAGAACTGTACCAACTCATTCTGATGCATCTATTTCTATGACAAAAGGCAACAATGGATCTGGGTGTCTCACAATGAGGGCAGTACTAAAAGCCTGGAAAAGTGTGGAAAAGGCTTCCCCTGCCTTGGGACTCTGAACTTTTTTGGGCAATGAGGGAGCAGTGATGGAAATGAAGTTCTGAATGCACCTACAATAAGTTAGCAAAACCTTCAAATCTTTGTAGTTCCTTCACTGATGTGGGGACAGGCTAGTTAACCACAGCCTCTACCTTGTAGTCATGACAACTCCAAAGACACTAATTACTTGATTACACTAATTCCCAGGAAAGAGACAGTTTGAAACAGAATCAAGCTTTATTAGCCAGGTATGCGTACACATACAAGAAATTTTGTGTCTTCTTGGATAGAGAATCAGCTTGTTTAAGTGGAAACAAACTACACAACAAACCACAGTTTGCAAAAGTCCAATCGACAAGCACATAAAAACCAGCATCAACAGTTAGTTAGTTCTGGGTTGCTAACTGCTCAAAACAACTGCAACTCGCATGAAAATAGAGAAAAAAATAGTCTTCCTCTAAAGCTCTAGTTCAAAAGAAATTTAAAATGCTACAGCTCAGCTAAGCTCTTTTTATTTTCACTTTTCTCGCTGCTGTCTCCTCTCATTTTTCCTGTGGTCTTCCTCTCTCATGTACTCCTCCTCCTCTCTTTCTAGTCCATCCTCCTAACCCATCAAACTAGGGAAAGCTGTAATTGACATTCTGAATACCCAATCAGATGCTTCAACTATCCTAATTATTCTAAAAGCAGGGTAGGTTGTCTCTCATGCATGATTGTGCAAGTCTTTCTAACAGTTCTTAAAGTGATAGTACCTAAGTAGAATAATTCAAACATTAGAGTACTAATGAATCAGTTAGTACCCCAGGCTAAAAAGGGATAAGTAAAGTAACAGATAAGGTGGGTAATAAGGCAAGTAAGTTGGGTGCTGTAAGAAATGGTTGTCTGAGATGGTAGTTACAAAGGATGGAATGTTGCATGTTACTATATTTTATACTGTTATAGAGAGTGATGGCTTGTCGGAAGAAGCATCTCTGTTGTCTGGATGTCTTGATCCTCATTTGGCTGAAGCATCAGCCTGAGGGAAGAAGGTGGAACATGTAGTGGCCAGGGTATGACTTTCTTTGCACGCTTCCTGGTTCTGGAAGCATGCAGTTCCAGGAGTTTGGGCAGCTTAACACCAATTGTCTGCAGACCTGATGATGCCCTGCAGTCTGTGAAGATCGTGCTTGCTGGCTGAGCTACCTCACACTGTGATGGACGTGGTGATGACACACTCCATGATGGCTATGTAGATCCGCACCATCAGCTCTGGGGGCAGACTGAACTTAGCTTACACATGAAGTACATCCTCTGCTGGGTTCTCTTGATGATGGAGCTGATGTTGCTATCCCACTTCAGGTCCTGAATCAGGGAAATATCATCAATATTCTCTTACAAACTTCCCAATCATGTCACGTAGGATGTCATTTATGAAAGACTGAAAAAGAGAGAGATGGGCATTAGAGAAGAGAGGGGCATTAGAGAGCCATAACAAGGTACCTCTAGACTTCATCTTTTCTGAGTCAATCAAACTGTAGGCAATGCAGAGGTCTAGTTTGGTGAAGAACTGAGCTCCCCTGAAGTGCTCAAGGGTGACAGGAATGAGCGGTAGTGAATATGCAAGTTTCTTGGTAACAGCACTGACATCACTATAATCTATACATGGTCTTAGCCCACTGTCTTTGTTTTTAATGAAGAAAAAGCCCAATGCTGAGGGAGATGTAGCGGAGTAAAGAAAGCCTTAAACTAGTGCCTCATTGATATACTCCATCATAGTTTTCTCTTCCTCCAGAGTTAGGGGGTTATGGCATGCGCCAGCCCCCCAGGCCCTGATCATGATGGCCGTGAGAGCCGGCAGGAAGGCGAAGGCGGGGCCTGAACATCCAGAGGTGACGAACCTTGGTCAGGATGCCGGGGATAGACTGTGGAGGGGGTGGAGCCCAAAGCCTGAGCTCCCCCAATGGACAAAAGTGACTTGAGTCACAGGAGTAATGGCGGGAAGAGGAGGATGACAATGGTGCCGGCAAGGAGCGAGTCCTGAGCTCTGCTGCCTGAGCCCCGTGCCCGGTTACGCAGCGGGGCAACTTCCCTACACCTCATGTTCAACCCAGGTGGCCAAGTTGCCAGCTGGGGGTGGTAACGAGGAGGTGGAGCGGTGAGCTCTCATTCCCTCTTGGCTCGGGCGAGAGAGAGGGACAAGCAGCAACAGAAGATCCTGAAAAGCTCCTGTGAAGGAAGATAGATAAGGATTTGTCATTCGCATCACATGTTACATGAGGTGGAACAAAACATTGTACTCATGGTCCCAGTTAACTCTCAAAAGTAACAAACAATAAATAGAAGGTGCAATAAAAGGTGTAAATAACAGCAGCATGAAACCCAGCAGCATGAGTACAAGGTAGAAGGTGTACATCTTAATACTGGTAATGTATAAGTGATATGTATAAAGTGATGTATTAGGGGTGATATAGTGGGGGCACTGATTCAGTACAGCAGCAGAGATAAATAAGTGGACACAAAGTGCCATTGCAGTGATGTCTAATTGCAATTTAAGAGTCTTACGGCTTCAGGGAAGAAGCTGTTCTTCAGTCTGGTTGTTTTACTCTTAGAAGTCACTGAAAAGTGGGTAGTGTTGGTTTTGGTTGTTGTTTGCATGGATGAAATTAATGATATGGCTGCTGCAGCTCTGAATCCTGCCTCCAGTGTCCTCCTTGAGCCTGGGGTAGCACATGCGGTGCTACAGTCTGGATTTTGGAAAGGTAGACCCCTCAGTAAGGGCTATTGTGCAGTCATAGGTGTGATATGGTGGTAGCATTGACCTTGCTAAAGACATCTGACAGATCTAAGTACACTTCTGGGATCTGAAAGGCATTAACATCATCAGGTCTTTCTATGGAGGTGGAAGTGATGGTATGTAATGCTAGACAGTTCTATCTACAGTAGTTGGACCAGGCTATGATTTCTTTGTTGAACCAGTAGATTTGTGGATTATGTTTCTCTGACAATGGAAGACCTAGTGCGATGGAAAACTCAGATGATGTGTAGAGAGCTGGTCTGCAGTTCGACAGGGTGAATAACTTGAATGATAGGTTCCAATACAACCTGTTCCCCATCTAGCACTGACACTAAAAGAGGAGTTTGTAGAGGTTCAACAGGGATTTCTAGCTTGGACACTACCTTTAGCGTGCATGAAATTTCACTCAAGGCTGGTAAAACAAGAAAAGGATTCTGGCAGTCAGGGAATGAGGAGTGGCTAAGTAAGCTTTTTTCTAACCTAATTACAGTTTTTTGTAGCTAATAGCTGTAGCTGCTACGGTTTTATGGAATGTAGTTAATAGCTGTAGCGCCTACAAATTTTTCTTTAGCTATAGCAAAAACTTTCACTACAATTTTACTACAAGCTTCAGACAATCGGCACAAAGTCTGAACCATAGAACGCGTTTGTTGACTGGGCTGGTGGCGGCTGTGTAAAACTGACTGAGCTGTGGACAGTTCAAGCAAATAGTCACATGCTGTCCCCACACACTGATCACCCTTTACTATAGTAAGCCTAGCTAATGGGTCAGCAACTGAAATGTTAAGAAAAGCCATTTTGTTCTTTAAACAAAAATATAGCAGTAGTATGGAGTCAATGCTCAGTGCTAGTGGAGTTGATGATAGTACAGTCCCGGTAATTCTACATTACTGTTGTAGGGTACAGTCCACCTGGCACTAACATGAGGGAGTCTCAGAATGAAGTATGTGGGGCCATCAGTAACTCAGCATCTTTATTTTACACTGGGGACTTTATTAATGAAAATCTAAAGTCAGTGTTGCCTAAATTCCGCCAACATGCTGATTTTGTGACTCATGGAGTAAACACAATGGACCTTTGCTTATACCAACATCCATGGCACATACATTGCATCTCCCTGTCCCCACCTCAGCTGCTCATACCATATCTCTTACATTCAGTCCAGCAAACAAACCTCTGCTCAAGTGTGCTAAAAGTGCTGAATGCAGCCTTTGTGTCAGATGAAAAAGCAAAAGCCAAACTGTCCCAAGCAATACGCTAAAAATGTTGGCCAAAAATCTAAGGGGTTGCTGTGGGCTGTGAGCATTGAGGTTTAACATGGCCCATATAAGGGCTAAGTGTGGACCTCCAGATAAGGGCAATGCTCAGTCAGACATGTCATATAAGGGCTTAGTATGGGCTTTACTGTGGGCCCTAGTGAGCCTAATAAAACTGGGAGTATGTGCATGGTGGCAGCCTATACTAAACACTTCCCAAAGGGAACCTATTGAAGGCTTAGTGTTATGAAGGCTTAGTGTGAGCTTTCTGAAGTGGGGCCCCAGTGAGATGTGACACCAGGGGCACATACAGGCCCCCGTGTTAAGGCCCCTATGATCACAGCCCACATGAGGGCTTAAAGTAGGCTGCCTGAAGCAGGCCACCAATTTGTTGTGAAACCAGGGCCATGTATGATAGGGGTCACATGAGGCCTTAGTGTGGGCTGCCTTTTTTTTCCTTTTTTTGATATTCCCATTCCTTGGCCACAACCCCTGGCCCCACAGTGGACCCAAATAATTGTATTTGCAGTGAGGTAAGATGATTCTGTGAGGTAAAATGTGCTAAGAATTACAGACCTTTTTCAATTTTGAGGAATCATTAGACCTTCTCTGAAAACCTAGAAAGCACTAAAGGTTCACCACATTATCTGTCACCAAAAATATGATTGGTGATGGCATGTAACTTACATACTTTCCTGGATGACTTTTTATACACACAAGTTCACAATCCAAACATTTGATTTTATTGACATTGCCAGGTTTACTTTAAAATTGTAGATTTGTAACACTTTATATGAGATCATTTGATCTCACCCCTTGCCAAATGATTGATGTGAGCATTGATCTTTAGGTCATGAATCAAATTTTGGACAAACTTCTACTAACACTGGACTAGACTTTCTCCCTGATTTATTATTCAGTATACACATTTAATTTCCTATAGATTTGTTTTGTGCATTTTTAATTTACTGCATTAATATATTCCAGTTTAGGATACAGCCTTTTCTATAGAGATTTGTGTTTACATGAGGATGACGTAAACATAGGTCAGTTATAAATGTGACTGATCTCTCCTGAAATTCTGCTCTAAAAGGTTTTGGCCTGCTACAGAAGGTATTGTATCAAACTGTTGTGAATCGGATTTTAACACCCTGTATTGTTCTTTCATATGTGATGATACATTTTACAAAAATTATTTGCTATTGATTTATTTCCTATGTAAAAAAAATCTTTTAAATCATTTTTGAGTTTATGGTTTGATTATTTGTAGTGTGAAAAAAACTGTTAGAAGGTTCTATTATTATTCTTTCCTACATTCAACAGACATGACATCTTTGGTATCCCTTGAAAATGCAACACTTATTCACCCCCCTCTATTTTACATCAGTGGATTGTACAACATGCCATATGCAAAGTATTACTATATGTTTTTATGCTTTATATATACTGTGACTATTTTAGGGAATTTTCTTATAATGGGTACGATATATCTGGCACATGCTCTACACACAGCAAAGTATATAGTTGTTTTCAACTTGGCCTTGTCTGATCTGTGTGGAAGCTCTTCTATTATTCCTAAGTATGCAGACATGTTTCTGCTTGAGAACCAGTATATATCTTACAAAGACTGTCTGACAAGCATGTTTTTTGTTTTTCTTTTTATGACCATGCAGTCCTTTACTCTGCTTACTTTGGCCTTTGACAGAGTAATTGCTATATGTTTTCCTCTGAGGTATCATGCTATTGTCACCAAAACCACAATGACTCTGATCATTGGTGCTATGTGGCTTTTCTCTGTATCTTTAATTACCATCCTTGTGGCTCTGATTACCAGACTGTCTTTCTGTAGGTCTATCACAATTGACAGCTATTTCTGTGATCATGGTCCCACCTACAGACTAGCCTGTAATGATAATTTTCCTAATATCATAATGGCCTATGTCTATGTTGCTGTTGTGCTTTTTATTCCATTGATGCTAATAGCTCTCTCATATGTTTGTATTGGTGTTGCTCTGTGTAAGATTTCACATGGTGCTGAGCGAATCAAAGCTATGAAAACCTGCACTTCCCACCTCATATTAGTGGGCATGTTTTATCTACCAGTGACCACTGTTTATTTTACTGCTCGTACAACATCTGTACATCCAAATACTAGAATAATCAACTCAGTCCTAACACAAACAATTCCACCCATGTTAAACCCCATCATATATACTTTAAAGACAGAGGAGGTATTGCAGTCTATTAAAGTACTCTACAAACGGGTCAAGGTGAACTTTGCAATGGAAGATCCTGTGAAAAGTATAGCAATTAATTAATATAATATAATATAATAAATGTGGTTTGGTTTACTGTCATAAAAGGGAGAATTGTTTATTGTTTTTTTACTTCTTGTTTTGGAGTTAAAAGGCTGAAATTCCTCCCTTCAGGCTTCCATTAAAATATTTTAATATTATTAAAACATGCATATGATTGTAGTTAACAAAAGTTAACAATGCAAGTAATTATGAAGTAAGAACATTTTATTTGGTTAGCATTTAGGCATACATTTGAATTAAAACTTCATTTAAAAATGTATATACACCACATGAATATTTTAAAAATGTTCCAAAATTTGTTTTGAACTACCATGGTTATTCTTAATGTTTACATTTATGTAGCCATTGTCTTCAACTATAAAAACAGATGAAACATAAACAAAAAAGATGCAGTTGCCAAGGTAAGAAATACATAAACAATTGAAAATCTAAATCTTTTCAATGTAATATTTACTTCCACATACTGTTTGAAAGACACCTGTTAAGACTGAGCTTTAAAGAGCAAGGGAGCTCAGTAATGGCCTCAGCAGAGTACAGCATGTGTCACTTCTATAATTCATTTCATAAAAAGCTTTTGATTAACAAATTACCATTACTAAGGTAATCCTAATTTTTCAAATGGAAAAAAATGTAATGCTTATTAAAACATTAATTTTTTTTATTAAAAGAAAAAGGTTGATGTAGTATGTAAACATTGTTAAAGTATCAGTATGTAGTGTCAGTGTCTAGTCCATGTAGTCCATATACAAAAATAAAGGTTTTGATTTCAACAGCTTGTTTTGATTTCATCATTATTGTAATGTCATTTAACCAATAATTAATGCATTTATATATTTCTGCATTCAGCCTATTACACATAAGCCATGTAGACACTTAAGTTAAAAAGAGTGTTTCTGCACAAACTGCTTTTTGAAGGTGGTACAATACAGGACAGCCTCAGTATAGACTATTAACATATACAACATTTGTATTTGTTTAATTCTTTATTTCATTAATTAAATGCACGTTGTGAAGAGAGCTTGTGCTGATGAACCTTCTGCTCACACAGCTTCTTTTTTAGGGCATTTACACTGGCAGATTTTAACAATGTGATTTTTTCAGAACACCATTCATTTTTTCACAAATCCCTTGGCTTTGCGGATGATAGACGGCACCAAGACCAAGGCTGCACTAATTTTTACAAAATCAATTTCACTGTCTTTTCCATAAACTCTTTCCCATTACCAGAGGATATCTGATCTGGAAGTCCCTACCTGCTTATGACCTCTCTATACAAAAACTTGGCAACAGACTAAGTGTCCTTCTGCTTGGTTGGACAAGCCTCAGGCCATCACTCAATTTATCTCCCACACAATAACAGGACCCACCAGTCCAATTTTCCAGGTCCGCCTCACTCAGTGGGAAAGCTTGCAAATCTGATCTAAGTTTTAAGTATTTCTCTGCTTCTTGAACACAATCATGTGGTTCACCATCCTCTGGAGTTGGCAAATTCTCAGCTGGATTCACTGTAACACACATTGCTATGGTGACATCTTCCTGCTTCAAGAGCCTATAATAGTCTCTAAGCCTAGGCATAGTGGTAGCCCCAGCTCTACTTCTGAATAAGCAGTATAATACTAAAAAATAGATTGAGGATTTATTCCTTTACCTGTTGGCTGACAAAGAACTGCACATATTTACCCCAAGTATAGGTGGAAAAATTATTAGAGTAATATAGAAGCGCTAGCACTGGAGCCTCTTGTTATCTAACCAGTTGTATTTGATTAAGTTGTCTGAGGGTCTCTTGGTCTTGTTCTTTCTGATCATGTTCCTTTTTTCTATATAGCTCCACTTGATGGGCTATATGATCCATATACACACCCTTTGCCATGCTTCCAAGACCAACCACCTCTGCCAGTTTGCTCCTTACTGGTAGGGGCAGCCCCTTCTGTATTTTGGCTCGCAAAAATTGACTGCTCCATTTGATTTAAGTCCAGGTCATTTCCTGTGACATTTCTCCACACTTGATGGGCTCTCGATACATAGGCCCTCGGGTTTTCTTCCTGTCCCAGTGGCTCAATTAAAACAGAACCAGGATGTATATTTGTGAGAAATATATCTCTCTGCTCTCCAAAATCGACATCTATTTGCAGAAAACAGCTCTGGATCATTTACAGCAGTCCCCACATATTGATTAACACTAGCATGACTGAGATTTCAGGATGCTCAGGACATCACCCCTCCTTCTTGCCAGCAATTAGCAGGACCATAAGTCAACATTTATTATGTTAATTCACAGAGAAGCACTGAGGCAGCAGCTCTGTGGTACATCCAGAAAGCCTACTAGAACTACTAGAAACATCTCTCTTTCTCTCCCTATCTCTGTAAATATCTAAATATATAATATACTGATTGTTGTTGTTAGTGTAATATCTCCATATCATTATCATCAGTATATTTGATTTTCTACAGTAAATATTAAATTAAAAATAAAAATGTTTTGCACCACATGTATTTGTTTGATCATTATTTATATATATATATATATCTCAGTGGCGATTTCTCAGCTCAGCTTCCCCTAAAATGTCAAACATTAAATGTATAGTTGTGTTAACATTTCATTAACTACAAATGCGGTAGAACACGTTAATCTCGAAGACAATTTCTGATTTTTTTTGCAGCATCGCAGCAGTTTCTATGTAGAAACATTAAAGAAACGCAATGTATCTGCCATAATATACAATCTATGGTAATAAACAAATAAATCAAGTCTACTTTTAACTCTTCAACAAGTTGCCTTAAATGCCTTGAGTATGTTAATGTTGTGAACACACATTTATTTCCTCCTACTCATATAGAGATACATCATGACCCAATGAGAAAGCCAGCAACAGTCATGGCACATAGTCAAAATTTTATTGTTGATCTCTTTGTTATCTACTGTTTATATGAGTAATAAACAGATAACGCAGACATTTGTATCATATGGAAACACAACACATAGCAACCGCCCTTGCTTCTTTGCATTGCATCTAGTGTGAAATGGATGTATGGGCTAGGCTGATCCCTTCATCTAAGTCCCAACAGATGGGAGCTATTTGAATGGACAGTGGGAAGGATGAGTTCAGGTTCACAGACAGACACAGACAGGCTTTGGAATTACGGGTACTGGGACAAAATTAAATGTTAAACCGAAAGTGTGAAACAAATAGTGACCAATAAGCTTCACAGGAATTAAGGCATTTAGCTGACTGTAAATCTTCTACCCTTCCTGGATCGGGGCCTTGTCGTGGCGGAAGGGCTTGTGTGGTCTAGGGATCTTCAGAGCTAAGTCGTCGGGAGCAATACGCTCCTGGTAGGGTCTTCCAGGGCGAAAAGGTCTGGAGTGAAGACCCAGACTAACACGATCCAAAGTTTATTCTCCATGCATATTGTACATAAAAAATCGTGCACCCTGCCCGGGAAAGGGTCACCGGGACCTACCCCTGGAGCCAGGCCTGGGGGTAGTGTTCCATGGCGAGCACCTGGTGGCAGACCAGCCCACGTAATCCGGCTGGGCTCAGCCCGAAGAGGCAACGTGGGGAGGCCATGTGGGTCCACCACCCGCAAGGTCCAGGATGGGGGAGCGATGCAGTGCCATATTGGCAGTGGGAGATTGCGGGGAGGCCCTAGTTGGCCTAGGCCCCTGCAGCAGAAACTAGCTCTTGGTACATGGAATGAAACCTCACTGGGGGGGAAGGAGCTGGAACTTGTGCAGGAGGTTGAGAGGTACCAACTAGATATAGTTGGGCTGACCTCCACCCACCGTGTCGGCTCTGGAACCAAACTCCAGGATAGGGGTTGGTCTCTCTCCTACTCAGGGGTTGAACAGGGTGAGAGGCGCCGGGCGGGTGTGGGGATACTCACAAGTCCCCGGCTGGTGACCAGGCAGTTGGAGTTTGTCCCGGTGGACGAGAGGGTCACCTCAATGCGAATTAAAATCGCAGAAAGGAAAACTTTGACTGTTGTCTGTGCGTATGCACCAAACAACAGGTCAGAGTATTCGGCCTTCTTGGAGAGAGTGGCGGGGTTCTGGAAAGGGTCCCGCCTACAGACTCCATAGTCCTACTGGGAGACTTCAATGCTCACGTTGGCAATGACTGGGAGACCTGGAGACGCGTGATTGGGAAGAACGGCCTGCCTGATCTAAACCCGAAGGGTGAGTTGTTATTGGACTTCTGTGCCAGGCGTGGATTGTTCATAACGAACACCAAGTTCGAACACAAGGATGTTCATAAGTGTTCATGGTATCAGAGCTCCTTGGGTCAAAGGTCAATGGTGCTTTGTTGTCGTTTAATCTGACTTGGGACCATATGTTCTGGACACTAGGGTGAAGAGAGGTGCTGAGCTGTCAACTGATCACCATCTGGTGGTGAGTTGGATCAGATGGCAGGGAAGACTGATGGTGAGACCCGGTAGGCCCAAGGCACAACTTTCAGAGGCCCCTGTTCGGAATGATTTCAACTCCCACCTCCGGGAGAGCTTTTCTCACGTCCCGGAGGAGGTAGGGGACATGGAGTCTGAATGGACCCTGTTCAAAATCTCCATTGTGGAAGCTGCCAGGCGTAGCTGTGGCCAAAAGCTCGTGGGTGCCTGTCGGGGCGGTAACCCAAGAACCTCCTGGTGGACACCGGTGGTGAGGGAGGCCGTCAAGCTGAAGAAAGAGGCCTTTAGGGACTGGTTGGCCCGAAGGACTCCCGATTCAGCAGATAGGTACCGACAGGCAAAAAAAGGTGGCAGCTGCAACGGTGGCAGAAGCAAAATCCAGGGCATGAGAGGAATTTGGTGAGCCCTTGGAAAAAGACTTTTGTTCGGCCTCAAAGAGGTTCTGGACAACTATCCGGCGACTCAGGAGGGGTCAGGGTGGCTGCCCCCAAGCTGTATTCGGCAAGGGTGGAGAAACTCTGACTTCGAATGAGGATATTGTCGGTCGGTGGAAGGAGCACTTTGAGGAACTTCTTAATCTGGGAGACATGCCTCCCTCACGGGAGGCTTCTGGGGTGTCAAATTCCATTTCCCTGGTGGAGGTCACTGAGGTAGTTGGTAAGCTCCTCATTGGTAAGGCACCGGGGGTGGATGAGATTCGTCCAGAAATGTTTAAGGCTCTGGATATTGTGGGGCTGTCATGGCTAACACGCCTTTGCAATATTGCATGGACCTCGGGAACAGTACCCTTGGACTGGCAGACTGGGGTGGTGGTCCCAATTTTTAAAAAGGGGGACCGGAGGGTGTGTGCCAATTATCGGGGTATCACACTGCTCAGCCTCCCTGGGAAAGTCTATGCAAAGGTGCTGGAAAGGAGACTCCGACCGATAGTTGAACCTCAGTTTGTGGAGGAACAATGTGGATTCCGTCCTGGCCATGGAACAATGGATCAGCTTTTCACCCTCTCACAGATTGTTGAGGGGGCATGGTAGTTTGCCAACCCAGTCTACATGTGTTTTGTGGACTTGGAGAAGGCTTATGACCGTGTTCCTCGAGATATCTTGTGGGAGGTCCTCCGGGAGTATGGGGTGCCAGGGCTACTACTCCGGGTCCATCCAATCTCTGTACTACAGGAATGAGAGCTGTGTCCATATACTTGGCATTAAGTCAGACTCTTTCAGGGTTAGCGTTGGACTTCGCCAGGGTTGTGCTCTGTCTCCACTCTTGTTCTTGATATTCATGGACAGAGTGTCAGGGCATAGCCGGGGTCAGGAGGGCATGTGTGGAGGCCAGAGGGTGGCGTCTCTGCTATTTGCATGTGATGTTGTTCTTTTGGCGGAATCACATGGATGCCTCCAATGCTCGCTGGAGCGGTTTGCAGCTGAGTGTGAAGCGGTTGGTATGCGGATCAGCACCTCCAAGTCTGAGTCCATGGTCTTGGCCTGGAAAAGGATGGCATGCCCACTCCAGGTAAGGGGAAAGGACCTGCCCCAGGTGGAGGAGTTTAAGTATCTTGGGGTCTTGTTCACGAGTGACGGGAAGAGGGATCGTGAGATTGGCTGTAGGCTGGGACAGGTGGCAGCAGTAATGCGGTCACTGTACCAGATTGTAGTGGTGAAGAGGGAGTTGAGCCAAAAGGCGAAGCTCTCTGTTTACTGGTCGATCTACATCCCAACCCTCACCTATGGTCATGAGCTGTGGGTAATGACCGAAAGAATGAGATCGCGAATACAAGCGGCGGAAATGAGCTTTCTTCGTCGGGTGGCGGACTACACGCTATGTGATAGGGTGAAGAGCTCGGTCATCCAGGAGGAGCTCAGAGTAGAGCTGCTACTCCTCCGCATTGAGAGGAGCCAGCTGAGGTGGTTCGGGCATCTGAATCGGATGCCCCCTGGTCGCCTCCCGGTGGGGGTGTTCCAGGCACGGTCTACCGGGACAAGACCCCGGGGTCGCCCTAGGACCCGCTGGCGGGATTATGTCTCCAAGTTGGTCTGGGAGAGGCTTGGGGTCCCCGGGAATGAGCTGGAGGAAGTTGCGGGGGACAGGGTTATCTGGTATTCTCTGCTCTCCCAACTGCTACCCTGTTTGTAGCGGGCAACGATGATGGATGGATAAATCTTCTAGGTTTTTGTGATCTGTCAAGAAAGGGATGCTTTGCTCCTTCCAACCAGTGTCACTATTCTTCTAATGTCAGCTTAACTGCTAGTTGTTCTCTGTCTCCTTTACTATAATTACATTCTGCAGTTGAGAGCTTGTGTGGAAATAAATGCTACAGAATGAAGTTTAGGGAGATTCCCTCTATGCTGAGACAGAACGACACCAACTCTACATTCTGATGCATCTATTTCTATGACAAAAGGCAACAATGGATCTGGGTGTCTCAGAATGGGGGCAGTACTAAAAGCCATTTTAAGTGTGGAAAAGGCTTCCTCTGCCTTGGGACTCTGAACTTTTTTGGGCAATGAGGGAGCCTCTACCTTGTAGTCATGACAACTCCAGAGGCACTAATTACTTCTTCTTCTTCTTTCGGCTGCTCCCTTTAGGGGTCGCCACAGCGGATCATCTGCCTCCATCTTGCCCTATCCATTGCCTCCTCTACTTTCACACCAACCATCTCCATGTCCACCCTAACTACATCCATAAACCTTCTCTGAGGTCTACCTCTTCTCCTTCTACCCGGCAGCTCCATCTCCAACATTCTTTGCCCAATATATCCACTATTCCTCCTCAACACATGTCCAAACCATCTCAACCTGGCCTCTCTGACTTTATCTCCAAACTGCTCCACCTTCACTGTCCCTCTGATCTGCTCATTTCTAATCTTGTCCAGCCTTGTCACTCCCAACGAAAATCTCAGCTTCTTCATCTCCGCCACCTCCAGCTCAGCCTCCTGTCTTTTAGACAAAGCCACAGTCTCCAAACCATACATCATAGCAGGACGCACTACTGTCTTGTAAACCTTCCCTTTCACTCTTGCTGCTATCCTTCTGTCACACATCAGCCCTGACACCCGTCTCCACCCACTCCATCCTGCCTGCACCCTCTTCTTCACCTCTTTTCTACACTGTCCATTGCTCTGGATGGTTGAACCAAGATATTTGAAGTCATCCACCTTTATGACCTCTACTCCTTGCATCTTCACCTTTCTACCTGCCTCCCTCTCATTCACACACATGTATTCCGTCTTGTATCTACCGACCTTCATTCCTCTCCTCTCCAGTGCAAACCTCCACCTCTCCAGATTCTCTTCCACCTGCTCTCTACTCTCACCACAGATTACAATGTCATCTGCAAACATCATGGTCCATGGAGCCTCCTGCCTGACCTCATCTGTCAACCTGTCCATCACCATTGCAAACAAGAAGGGGCTCAAAGCTGATCCCTGATGTAACCCTACCTTCACCTTGAAACCATTTGTCACTCCAACGGCACACCTCACCACTGTTTCACTATCCTCATACATGTCCTGCACCACCCTAACATACTTTTCAGCTACACCTGACTTCGTCATACAGTACCACAGTTCCTGTCTTGGCACCCTATCATATGCCTTCTCTAGATCCACAAAGACACAATGTAGCTCCTTCTGACCTTATCTGTACTTGTCTACCAACACTCTCAATGCAAAAATTGCATCTGTGGTATTCTTTCTGGGCATGAAACCAAACTGCTGCTTACTGATCTGAACCTCTTGCCTTAGCCTTGCTTCAACAACTCTTTCCCATACCTTCAAGGTGTGCCTCATCAACTTTATACCTCTGTAGTTACTGCAGCTCTGCACATCACCCTTGTTCTTAAAAATGGGGACCAGTACACTGCTTCTCCACTCATCAGGCATCCTCTCACTCTCCAGGATTTTGTTAAACAACCTGGTTAAAAAGTCCACTGCCTTCTCTCCTAAACATCTCCATACCTCCACAGGTATGTCATCTGGACCAACTGCCTTTCCATTCTTCATCCTTTTTAAAGCTGCCCTCACTTCCACCTTACTAATTTTCTGCACTACCTGATCCACTATCTCTCCCCCCTCTTCTTTCCTCTGACCAGACGAAACACCCAACACATTCTTGCCAGTTTCTCTCACCACCTTAGCTGTAGTTTCCCAGTCCTCAGGTAGCTCCTCACTGCCCCCA
The DNA here is from genome assembly GCF_015220715.1 of Pygocentrus nattereri. Taxonomy (NCBI): domain Eukaryota; kingdom Metazoa; phylum Chordata; class Actinopteri; order Characiformes; family Serrasalmidae; genus Pygocentrus; species Pygocentrus nattereri. The sequence continues at coordinate 12,111,989 of NC_051228.1, read as the reverse complement.
AGGGCCTGTTGCAATTTTTCCCTGAACTGCCTGCAACCATCCTTCTCCTTCAGCTTCCACCATCTAATCTTTGGCTCTGTCTTCACTCTCTTCCTCTTCTTTGTTTCCAATCTCATTCTACAGACAACCACCCTATGCTGCCTTGCTACACTTTCCCCTGGCACCACTTTACAATCTCCAATCTCCTTTAGGTGGCATCTCCTGCTAAGGATATAATCCACCTGTGTGCACCTCCCTCCATGATTGTATGTCACCCTGTGTCCTTCCCTCTTCTGAAAATACGTGTTCACCACAGCCATTTACATTCTCTTTGCAAAATCTACAACCATCTGACCTTCCGCATTTCTGTCTTTCATACCATACATACCCAGCACCTTTTCATCCCCTCTGTTCCCTTCACCAACATGTCCATTGAAGTCTGCACCAATCACTAATCTCTCCTCTCTAGGGACACCATCTACCACTTCATTAATCTTACTGCAAAATTCCTCTTTCTCTTCTAACTGACAACCAACCTGTGGTGCATATGACCTGACCACATTCAAAATCACACCATCAACCTCCAACTTCAGGCTCATGATCCTGTCTGACACTTTCTTTACATCCAGAACACTTTTCCCAAGCTGTTCCTTTAGGATTATCCCTACTCCATTTCTCTTCCTCTCTACACCATGATAGAACAGTTTGAATCCACCTCCAATGTTCCTGGCCTTGCTTCCTTTCCATTTGGTCTCCTGAACACACAGAATATCCTTCTCTCCATCATGTATGCAAGCTCTCTGCCTTTACCAGTCATTGTCTCTATGTTCAGAGTCCCTACTGTAACCTCCACACTCCTGCCTTCCCTTCTCTCTCGCTGCCTTCTAACCCGCCTTCCTCCTCTCCTCTTTGATGGTCTTCGACCTACAGTAGTCCAATTTCCACCGGCACCCTGCTGGTCAACAGCACCGGAGGCGGTCGTTGTTAACCCGGGCCTCGACCGATCCGGTATGGCAATAATATTTGTGATCCGCATGATAGTTTTGGCACAAGTTTTATGCCGGATGCCCTTCCTGACGTAACCTTGGGACCGGCACCAGAAGAACACAAAGTACACCCCTAATGGCTGGTTTGAGACACTAATTACTTGATTACACTAATTCCCAGGAAAGAGACAGTTTGAATCAGAATCAAGCTTTATTGGCCAGGTATGCTTACACATACAAGGAATTTGCTTTTGGTTACAGTAGCCCACAGTGTATCTGACAGACACTTTATAGACCGTAAAAAAAAAAATAGAATAAATAAATGACCATTACACATATACACACAGTCATACCTGTATTGGGCAGTCACCCAACATTCAGATTCAGATTCAGATTCAGATTCCTTTATTGATCCCAGGGGGAAATTGCAGTTGTTACAGTTGCAGCCATTTATGTAAAAAATAAACACTTTACTAATAATTTAAGACAATATATAGAATTTACAGTATGTACACCAGATTTAAGTACTCTACACACACAATTGTTGTTATTGCACATATGAACAGTTTTTTGAATCACACACTGAGGGAGGAGTTATGGAGTTTGATGGCCACAGGTAAGAATGACTTCCTGTGGCGCTCTGTGGTGCATTTTGGTATGATGAGTCTTGAGCTGAATGAGCTCTTGTGTCTCATCACCGTATCGTAGAGTGGGTGGGAGCCATTGTTCATAATGGCCCGCAGTTTAGACAGCATCCTCCTCTCCGACACTGCCGTCAGCGAGTCCAGCTCCACACCCACAACATCACCGGCCTTGCGGATCAATTTGTTGCATCTGCCACCCTCAGCCTGCTTCCCCAGCATGCAACAGCATAGAGGATAGCACTCGCCACCACAGACTCATAGAAGATCCTGAGCATAGTCCGGCAGATGTTGAAGGACCTCAGGCGCCTCAGAAAATAGAGACGACTTTGGCCCTTCCTGTAGAGGGCGTCAGTGTTCTTAGCCCAGTCCAGTTTATTGTCAATATACACACCCAGATATTTGTAATCCTCCACAGTGTCCACACTGACCCCGCTGATGGACACAGGGGTCACCGATGCCTTGTCCCTCCTCAGGTCCACCACCAGTTCCTTTGTCTTTGTCACATTGAGCTGCAGGTGGTTCCGCTCGCACCATGCGACAAAGTCCTTCACCGTTGCCCTGTACTCATCCTCTTCACCCTTGCTGATACATCCAACTATTGCAGAGTCATCAGAAAACTTCTGAAGGTGGCAAGTCTCTGTGCAGTAGCTGAAGTCCGTGGTGTAGAGGGTAAAGAGGAAGGGAGAGAGGACAGTACCTTGTGGGACTCCAGTGTTGCTGACTACTCTGTCCGACACACAGTGCTGCAGCCGTACATACTGTGGTCTGCCGGTCAGATAGTCAACAATCCAGGACACAAGGGGGGCATCTACCTGCATCACTGTGAGCTTATCGCCCAGAAGAGCGGGCCAGACGGTGTTAAATTTCCTGGAGAAGTCAAAAAACATGACCCTCACAGAGCTGGCTGGCTTATCCAGGTGAGCATAAACTCTGTTGAGCAGGTAGATGATGGCGTCTCCAACTCCCAGGCAGGGCTGATAGGCAAACTGGAGGGGATCTAGAAAAGGCTGGACTATGGGTCGGAGCTGATCCAAGACGAGCCTCTCCATGGTCTTCATGACATGAGACGTCAGTGCCACTGGCCTGTAGTCCTTGGCGTCACTGGGTCGTGGCGTCTTTGGGACAGGAACAATGCAAGATGTCTTCCACATCATGGGGACCCTCTGGAGACTCAGGCTCAAGTTGAAGACACATTGAAGTACTCCACAAAGTTGGGTAGCACAGGCTTTAAGCACCCTGGGTGGAACCCCATCAGGGCCTGCAGCCTTGTTTGTGTAGAGTCTCTTCAGTTGTCTTCTCACCTGGTCAGCAGTGAGACACACTGCAGAGGAGGTGGGTGGGGGAGGGATGGAGGTGTGAGATGGGCTATCACACGAGGGGGGCAGGCTATCAGGAGGGGGAGGGGGATATGAGTGGTATGGTCTGCTGAGGACTGGCAGCAGAGGAGTCAGGCTGGGGGGGGACAGAGCCTGCTGTGTCAAATCTGTTAAAGAACAGATTTAGCTTGTTGGCCCTGTCCACACTGACCTCTACTCCTCTGTTGTTGTTGGACCTGAAGCTGGTGATGGTCCTCATCCCATTCCAGACGTCCCTCATGTCGCTCCCTCATGAGCTTCCTCCTGTACTTGTTCTTCGCCTCCTTGATAGCTGTCCTCAGTTCCCTCTGGATCGTTCTCACCTCCACCCTATCTCCAGCTCTGAATGCCCTCTTCTTCTTGTTGAGGAGAGCCTTAATGTCCTTTGTTACCCACGGCTTGTTGTTTGGGTAACATTTAACAGTCCTGGTTGGTACAGTGGAGTCCACACAGAAGTTAATGTAGTCCGTGATGCACTCTGTGAGCCCGTCGACGTTCTCTCCGTGCGGCTCACAGAGTGCAGACCAATCAGTAGCCTCGAAGCAATCCTGCAGTGCCTCGTAAGTCTCCACAGACCATCTACTCACTATCTGCTTGGTCACAGGCTGACTCTTCACCAGCGGCACATAACAGGAGCTGAGGTGAACCAAGTTGTGGTCTGACCTACCCAGCAGAGGAAGGGGGGAGCAGCTGTATGCGTCCTTAACATTAGCATACAGCAGGTCCAGTGTTCTTTCCTCTCTGGTGGGACAGTCCACATACTGCGTGAAGTGTGGTAGTGCCTTGGCCATAGCGACATGGTTAAAGTCACGTGATATGGCGATAAAGGCACTCGGGTGTTGCGTCTGGAGACGTGCTGTTGTTGAATAAATGACGTCACTTGCCGACGTCGGGTTGGCAGAGGGGGGAATGTAGATAGTCACGATGATGGCATGCGAATACTTGCGTGGTAAATAATATGGCCTGAGTCCGACAGCCAACAGCTCAATGATAATTTGTGCAAAATATATGAAATATATTAAAGTGCCGATTGCAATTAACGGATGTATGGTGGCAAAAAGGTGTAGCACACTAAAAAAGATGTTGTGGGCCTGTGCGATGCTTGAGTCAGTGTGACTAAACAACTAGCCCCTTCTTTAAGTTAAAAAAAAAAAAAGTTCAATGGCTGCGGAAGGAGGAAGCTTTCAAGGAGTACTGGTGAGGAGTAAAGTCACTTTCTAGCTGCTGTGGGATCTTTCTGACCTTGCTTCTTGGATAGAGAATCAGCTTGTTTAAGTGGAAACAAACTACACAACAAACCACAGTTTGCAAAAGTCCAATCCACGAGCACATAAAAACCAGCATCAACAGTTAGTTAGTTCTGGGTCGTTAAGTGCTCAAAACAACTGCAACTCGCATGAAAATAGAGAAGAAAATAGTTTTCCTCTAAAGCTCTAGTTCAAAAGAAATTTAAAATGCTACAGCTCAGCTAAGCTCTTTTTATTTTCATTTTTCTCGCTGCTGTCACCTCTCATTTTTCCTGTGGTCTTCCTCTCTCATGTACTCCTCCTCCTCTCTTTCTAGTCCATCCTCCTAACCCATCAAACTAGGGAAATCTGTAATTGACATTCTGAATACCCAATCAGATGTTTCAACTATCCTAATTATTCTAAAAGCAGGGTAGGTTGTCTCTCATGCATGATTGTGCAAGTCTTTCTAACAGTTCTTAAAGTGATAGTACCTAAGTAGAATAATTCAAACATTAGAGTACTAATGAATCAGTTAGTACCCCAGGCTAAAAAGGGATAAGTAAAGTAACAGATAAGGTGGGTAATAAGGCAAGTAAGTTGGGTGCTGTAAGAAATGGTTGTCTGAGATGGTAGTTACAGAGGATGGAATGTTGCATGTTACTATATTTTATACTGTTATGGAGAGTGATGGCTTGTCGGGAAGAAGCTTCTCTGTTGTCTGGATGTCTTGATCCTCATTTGGCTGAAGCACCAGCCTGAGGGAAGAACCTGGAATATGTGGTGGCCAGGGTATGACGAGTAAGTGGAGATTTCTTCTTTTCTTTTTCCTCACACTGATCACCCTTTACTATAGTAAGCCTAGCTAATGGGTCGGCAACTGAAATGTTAAGAAAAGTCATTTTGTCCTTTAAACAAAAATATAGTAATAGTACGGAGTTAATGCTCAGTGCTAGTGGAGTTGATGATAGTACAGTCCCGGTAATTCTACATTACTGTTGTAGGGTACAGTCCACCTGGCACTAACGTGAGGGAGTCTCAGAATGAAGTCTGTGGGGCCATCAGTAACTCAGCATCTTTATGTTACACTGGAGACTTTATTAATGAAAATCTAAAGTCAGTGTTGCCTAAATTCCGCCAACATGCTGATTTTGTGACTCTTGGAGTAAACACAATGGACCTTTGCTTATACCAACATCCATGGCACATACATTGCATCTCCCTGTCCCCACCTCAGCTGCTCATACCACATCTCTTATTCATTCCAGCAAACAAACCTCTGCAAGTGTGCTAAAAATGCTGAATGCAGCCTTTGTGTCAGATGACAAAGCAAAAGCCAAACTGTCCCAAGCAATAGGCATTGAGCATTGAGGTTTAACATGGCCCATATAAGGGATAAGTGTGGACCTCCAGATAAGGGCCCTGGTCAGTCAGACATGTCATATAAGGGCTTAGTATGGGCTTTACTGTGGGCCCTAGTGAGCCTAATAAAACTGGGAGTATGTGCATGGTGGCAGCCCATACTAAACACTTCCCAAAGGGAACCTATTGAATGCTTAGTGTTATGAAGGCTTAGTGTGAGCTTCCTGAAGTGGGGCCCCAGTGAGATGTGACACCAGGGGCACATACAGGCCCCCGTGTTAAGGCCCCTATGATCACAGCCCACATGAGGGCTTAAAGTAGGCTGCCTGAAGCGGGCCACTAAATTTCTTGTGAAACTAGGGGTCACATGAGGCCTTAGTGTGGGCTGCCTTTTTTTTTTTTTTTTTTTCCTTTTTTTGATATTCCCAGGCCAACATTCCTTGGCCACAACCCCTTGCCAAGGAAGTGACCCCACAGTGGACCCAAATAATTGTATTTGCAGTGAGGTAAGATGATTCTGTGAGGTAAAATGTGCTAAGAATTACAGACCTTTTTCAATTTTGAGGAATCATTAGACCTTCTCTGAAAACCTAGAAAGCATAAAGGTTCACCACATTATCTGTCACCAAAAATATGATGATGACATGTAACTTACATACTTTCCTGGATGACTCTTTATACACACAATTTCACAATCCAAACATTTGATTTTATTGACATTGCCAGGTTTACTTTAAAATTGTAGATTTGTAACACTTTATATGAAATCATTTGATCTCACCCCTTGCCAAATGATTGATGTGAGCATTGATCTTTAGGTCATGAATCAAATTTTAGACAAACTTCTACTAACACTGAACTAGACTTTCTCCCTGATTTATTATTCAGTATACACATTTAATTTCCTATAGATTTGTTTTGTGCATTTTTAATTTACTGCATTAATGTATTCCAGTTTAGGATACAGCCTTTTCTATAGAGATTTGTGTTTACATGAGGATGACGTAAACATAAGTCAGTTATAAATGTGACTGATCTCTCCTGAAATTCTGCTCTAAAAGGTTTTGGCCTGCTACAGAAGGTATTGTATCAAACTGTTGTGAATCGGTTTTTAACATCCTGTATTGTTCTTTCATTTGTGATGATTCATTTTACAAAAATTATTTGCTATTGATTTATTTCCTATGTAAAAAAATCTTTTAAATCATTTTTGAGTTTATGGTTTGATTATTTGTAGTGTGAAAAAAACTGTTAGAAGGTTCTATTATTATTCTTTCCTACATTCAACAGACATGACATCTGTGGTGTCCCTTGAAAATACAACACTTATTCACCCCCCTCTATTTTACATCAGTGGATTGTACAACATGCCATATGCAAAGTATTACTATATGTTTTTATGCTTTATATATACTGTGACTATTTTAGGGAATTTTCTTATAATGGGTACGATATATCTGGCACATGCTCTACACACAGCAAAGTATATAGTTGTTTTCAACTTGGCCTTGTCTGATCTGTTTGGAAGCTCTTCTATTATTCCTAAGTATGCAGACATGTTTCTGCTTGAGAACCAGTACATATCTTACAAAGACTGTCTGACAAGCATGTTTTTTGTTTTTCTTTTTATGACTATGCAGTCATATACTCTGCTTATTTTGGCCTTTGACAGAGTAATTGCTATATGTTTTCCTCTGAGGTATCACGCGATTGTCACCAAAACCACAATGACTCTGATAATTGGTGCTATGTGGCTTTTCTCTGTATCTCTAATTACCATCCTTGTGGCTCTGATTACCAGACTGTCTTTCTGTAGGTCTATCACAATTGACAGCTATCTCTGTGATCATGGTCCCACCTACTTACTAGCCTGTAATGATAATTTTCCTAATATCATAATGGCCTATGTCTATGTTGCTGTTGTGCTTTTTATTCCATTGATGCTAATAGCTCTCTCATATGTTTGTATTGGTGTTGCTCTGTGTAAGATTTCACATGGTGCTGAGCGAATCAAAGCTATGAAAACCTGCACTTCCCACCTCACATTAGTGGGCATGTTTTATCTGCCAGTGACCACTGTTTATTTTACTGCTCGTACAACATCTGTACATCCAAATACTAGAATAATCAACTCAGTCCTAACACAAACAATTCCACCTATGTTAAACCCCATCATATATACTTTAAAGACAGAGGAGGTATTGCAGTCTATGAAAGTACTCTACCAACGGGTCAAGGTGAACTTTGCAATGAAAGATCCTGTGAAAAGTATAGCAATTAATTAATATAATATAATATAATATAATAAATGTGGTTTGGTTTACTGTCATAAAAGAGAGAATTGTTTATTGTTTTTTTACTTCTTGTTTTGGAGTTAAAAGGCTGAAATTCCTCCCTTCAGGCTTCCATTAAAATATTTTAATATTATTAAAACATGCATATGATTGTAGTTAACAAAAGTTAACAATGCAAGTAAGTATGAAGTAAGAAAATTTTATTTGTTTAGTATTTAGGCATACATTTGAATTAAAACTTCATTTAAAAATGTATATACACCACTTGAATATTTTAAAAATGTTCCAAAATTTGTTTTGAACTACCATGGTTATTCTTAATGTTTACATTTATGTAGCCATTGTCTTCAACTATAAAAACAGATGAAACATAAACAAAAAAGATGCAGTTGCCAAGGTAAGAAATACATAAACAATTGAAAATCTAAATCTTTTCAATGTAATATTTACTTCCACATACTGTTTGAAAGACACCTGTTAAGACTGAGCTTTAAAGAGCAAGGGAGCTCAGTAATGGCCTCAGCAGAGTACAGCATGTGTCATGTTCTATAATTCACTTCATAAAAAGCTTTTGATTACCAAATTACCATCACTAAGGTAATCCTAATTTTTCAAATGGAAAAAAATGTAATGCTTATTAAAACATTAGGGTTTTTAATTTTTTTTATTAAAAGAAAAAGGTTGATGTAATATGTAAACATTGTTAAAGTATGAGTATGTAGTGTCAGTGTCTAGTCCATGTAGTCCATATACAAAAATAAAGGGTGTTTTGATTTCAACAGCTTGTTTTGATTTCATCATTATTGTAATGTCATTTAACCAATAATTAATGCATTTATATGTTTCTGCATTCAGCCTATAACACATAAGCCATGTAGACACATAAGTTAAAAAGAGTGTTTCTGCACAAACTGCTTTTGAAGGAGGTACAATACATGACAGCCTCAGTATAGACTATTAAAATATACTCTATATGGACAAAAGTATTGAGATACCTACATTTACTTACATTAGGACACTTACAGGAGCTTTTATGACTTCCCCCCCTTGCAGCCATCAGAGATTACACACTTCTTGGAAGGCTTTCTACAAGATTTTTCAGTGTGTCTGTGGGAGTATTTGCCCATTCATCCAGAAGAGCATTTGTATAAGATCAGACCTCTTGATGTTGGACAAGAGGACCTTCCAGGCCAGTCAAGTTCTTCCACACTAAAATCACTCAGCCATACCTTTATGGACCTTGTTTTATGCACTGGAGCACAGTCATGCTGGAACAGAAAATGGCTTTTCCACAGGATTTTAATAATTTATCACTGCAGCAATAATCAGTAGTAAATAAGTAACTACATGCACATAACAAAAATGTCAAATATAAAGTTATAATTCCCAAGTCCACAATATGACTGCGTGCTAGACTCAGACTGCTCATCGTTAGGATTGAAAGAATTTCTCTTGGCCTGTCCTGTGAGCTGGCCTGTGTGGTCATACTAGATAACAAAGATGAAATAAACTAGAGCCCAACACTGCCACATCCATTCAGGTGTCACCAAACCCTGTGCCCTATATCTCTCCTGCCTGCAGTCTATTATGCAATTTGCATTAAATTAGAGACATGCCGTCCTAGCTGACAGGCTAGCTAGTTCAGTTAGTCAGCTAACCTACAGCATCATCTCAATATGGATAAGCAGAAAAGAGTGGAGCTGGAAAGAAGAGAATTTGTACTCAAAATAATTGTCAGCAAGTGAGCAACAAGTTATTCAAGAGAAAAGCTACCTGTACTGACATGAGCACTAATGCAGCTATATAGCTTTCATTCCTTCAGGAAAACAATAATGCAGTCTCTGCTGTGGAATTTCAGACTTTCACTGGCTAATTGTGTGTAACTGTTTGTAGTCATGTGTAACTTAAAGGTTCAGGACAGAATTCGGTCGCTCGCAGACTACCCAAGTGAAATGGGTTTATTAACAAAGGGAGGATCCAAAATCAAGGTCAGCTGGTCCACAGTCAAAATATGAACACAGTAACCAAGTGGGAAGTCCAAAAAGCAATGTACAAAATCCAGAAACAAGGTCAAACCATAAAATGCAGTAATACTGAAAGGGCAAGGCTAAAGGCAAGGTTGAAAAGGCAATGGACAAATGGAATGGTTGGTAATGCTCTGAGAACAAAGCCGGGGCTTTAATGTGTCTGTAAAGGTTTAAAGGTGTCTAATCAGTATTCAGATGAGACAGACCAGTGTAGAGTCATGTGAGGGAAATCAGAGACCACATGATCCAGGGTGGGGTACTGGGAGTCCAGAGGTTGGGAGGCAGGGGCAACAGGAATGGAGGGAAGCATGAGAATACCTACCTATGAAGAGTAAGGTGTGGCTCTGGAAATAGGATGCCCATGTTGACCCGCACCCACACGCCTGGAGGTATTGGACGACGGAACTCCTGAGCTGTCGCGGTGCTGGGAAAGGAATGTGGGAGCGACCACTTAAATGGGTATGGGGAAAGGACAGAATAGGAACTGGAAAGTGGCTTCTTGGGACGGCCTCTAAGATGCAGAGCTGGCTTATTGGGATGGACACTGTGGAACCCACCTGGGCAAACACCCTACACTATACCAATTAGAGTCCTTGGGCAAGACTCCTAACACCACCTTGGCCTGCCTGTGTATAATGATCAAATTGTAAGTCGCTCTGGATAAGAGCATCAGCCAAATGCCGTAAACGTAAATCAAGAGCAAATAACATTTTTTGTAAAATTAATCCTCACATATGAAATAAGAGTACAGGGTGTTAAAAATGATCCACAATGGTTTAATAGAATACCTTCTGTAGCAGGCCAAAACCTTTTAGAGCAGAATTTCAGGAGAGATTACACTCATTAGACACATAAACTGACTCATGTTTGTGTCATCCTCAAAATCGTACTGCCAAAAAACCTCAAATCTCTGTAGAAAAGGTTGGATACCAAACTGGAATACATTAATGCAGTAAATAACAAAAATGCACAAAAGCAATCTATAAAAAAATTAAACATGTATACCAAATAATACATCAGGACAGAATCTCTGCAATTCATGCAGTTTAGTCCACCAGTGTTTAGTAGAAAATAGCTACATAAAATGCTGCCTGCCAGGCACTCCGACATGTAAATGGAGCACAGATTTATCTTTGATCTCCATTTCTCTTAAGCCATTCGAAGAAAAAAAGTCCAAATGGTACAAATGGTTTTAACTCAAGGTTAAAATTACTGCATCCTTCATCCTGACACACACAATAGGTGTTTGTGTCAAAATTTGATCCATGACCTAAAGATCAAAGCTCACATCAATTGCCTAGCAAGGTGTGAGATCAAATGTTATCCTAAATCATACATAGTGTGACAAATCAACTGTTTGAAAGTAAACCTATCATAATTACTAAAAAATCATGCCTTTGAATTGTGACATTGTGAGTATAAACAGGTTTCGAAATCTTTCATGTTGCAGCTGCTGAATGAAATTCACCTGGAAGAAGGCTACGGTAATATGCGATCACTCTTTGTCCTGCTCTTTCTGTTTTTGCCTTTTTCTTGGTTTACTACTGCTGTGTGTTTCATGTGCCTTTGTTTTCTTTTGACATGTGCTTTTGTTGTCATGTTGGCTCCTCCCGTGTCCTGCTCTTTCTTCACCTGTTCTTTGTCTCTTAGAGATCATTGATCTCAGGTGTTTCTCATTTTTTGTTAGTATTTATACCCTTTTGTTTGATCAGTCCATTTGTCCTGCATTGTGTCTATATACCCTGTTGCTGTTTCTCTCATTGTTGATTTTGTTTCTTGTTTAGTTCTGTTTACTTTGTTAACAGTCTTGTCATGAACTTATTTATTTCACTCACCTCTGCTACTGTGACTTTGACTCTGAATTGTGTTTAAATAAAAGCCAGAGAGTGGGGCTGGAGGGGTGAGAACTGTCCATCAAAATCATCTACTACTTACTGGATGTCTGTTGAGAATGCCAGTGGACACTTAGTCACCAGGTCCTTCCCAAAGAAGAGTGGCATGGCTACAGCAGCAAGAGATGGAAGGCTTGTCAGTTCAGAACCTAAGACAAGTTGGGGGATCCAGAATGGGTAGGCTGAGTTTATCCCCACTGAATCAGAGGCCAGAGCTGGGAATATTTATTTCTGGGTTTTCATTTACCTGCTGTGCCCCAGGATGCTAGGAAAAGGGATCCCACACAATCTGTTAAGCAGCTAATATAAATTTTATTTTATGCATTCTGATTTGATTTATGAGCTTTTATTCTGAAATTTAACTGTCAACATTCACATCACACTTTTGTGACTATGGTAAGTACAGAAATACAAAACAAGCACTTTTCATCGTTGAGGGAGAACCTCAGTCTGTAGCGCTGGTCCCAATGTGTTTTCCCCCAAAATAAGCTTGGCAAGTCCAGCTGTTTTCGGTCATTCAGCGCAGTTTGCTACCTGTAACCACTTCTCTTCCTCATCCCCCCAGACAGCACCTCTCAACTGCTGTAAAGTTATGTTCCTGAGGACAGAAAAAAAACCCTGAGTATTAATGCTACTAAACAGTGAACAGCCTGTATTTTAAACTGGACTCTCTCGTTTTGAAGAACCAGCACGTTTACACATTCAGACCACTAACTAAGCTCACTAACGTTGGTTTGATCAAGCGAAAGAGTGACAAATGCAGCCTGTCAATTGACTGGATTTGATGCACAGGTGGCATCCTATCACGGTACCATGCTGAAATTTACTGAGCTCCTGAGAGTGACCTGTTCGTTCACAAATGTTTGTAGAAGCAGTCTGCATGCCTAGGTGCTTGGTTTTATACACCTGTGGCAATGAAAGTGATTGGAACTCCTGAAGTCAATGATTTGGATGGCTGGTTGAATACTTTTGGCAATATAGTGTATACACATACATACATACATACATATCTATATAATGGTGTATATATGTGTCCCTGCCCTGAAACCCCCTCTGACATCACACTAAACATGAAGTGTCTGTGGAGTGTCAAACTAACAGTGATGTATACTGATTTTCCTACAGTGGGTAAAATACTACTCATGGCATTAGTAGTTTAAAATCTTACATTTTAAACTTGTAATCTGCTCTGCTTTGTATGTTACAGTAAGACCTCCAGCAAATACTTCAACTTGAAGCTTCACTCTTAATACTGCAAGAAGTTTTAGTATAATATGCTTAACATAGAGCTGACAAATTCAGCTTACAATTTCATTTACATTTACATTTACAGCATTTAGCAGATGCTCTTATCCAGAGCAACTTACAAGGAGTGCTTTGTCTATCTAGAGAAAGTATCTTTGCTAGTTACCAATAGGTTAGAGAGAAAGACAGTCCTGAGCTCAGGTACTGCTAGAAAAAAAAAGTCACTGATAGAAAAGGAGCAGAGTTGAAAACTGAACTCTGTGCAATACAATACAATACAATACAGTAAACTACAATACACAGTGCAATAAAAAAATATAATATATAAGTGCAGCACAATATATTGCAATCAATACTTAATTCAATGCTCATTTAAGTGCTGTGTAAAGAGATGTGTCTTCAGTCTGCATTTGAAAACAGCAAGAGACTGCTGTTTGGACAGCCAGTGGGAGTTCAATGCACCACCTGGGTGCCAGCACGGAGAACATTCTCTACGCTTGTCTTCTACGCACCTTGAAGGATGGCAGATCAAGCCAAGCAGTACTTGATGATCGAAGGGCTTGTGGTACAGTTCGAGATTTCACCATTGCCATCAAGTTGGTAGGGGCTGGTCCATTTTTGGCTTTGTAGGCAAGCATTAGGGTTTTGAATCTTATGTGTGCAGCTACAGGAAGCCAGTGAAGGGAGCACAGAAGTGGGGTGACGTGGCTGAACTTGGGGAGATTGAAGATGAGCCGTCTTTAAGTTTTATGGACACTACTCATAATGCATTATGTTAATGACTATAAAATGTAATGCAATTTTTATAAACATTACATTATAAACATATATTAATATAGTAAAAGCTTGCTGAGCACTGTGAAAATTTCAGGGTGAGTGCACAAGCACATTCAGAACACAACACAGATAGGTAAGCACTTGATGATTGGTGTCATCACAGTAACAGTTACAGTCACCTGAAGTGTATTCCTATTCATGTGTTTTCTCAATTAGTATAATGGTTCTACACTCACCACACTTAAAATGATGGTTCTTCAAGGGTTCTTTAGCAAAGAAAATGGTTCTATATAGAACCATGCACACTCAAAGAATATTTTGCATGATTATAGGATTGTTTGCATTGTTAAATAGTTCTGCAGATTGATGGAGAATAGTCCTATAAATAACATTTTTAAAAAGGGTTCTATACAGCTTGTAACAATAGAAGAACCTTTTTGGTGCTATATAGAACCCTTTTCATAAAGGTTCTATATAAAACCATCTACAATACATTCTCCATCAATCTGAAGAACCCTTTCACAAAGTGAAAGTGTTCATGGTTCTTTATTGATCAATTTTCTTTATGAAAGAACACTTGAGAAAACATCTGATTTTGTTGACATTCCAGGATTCTTCAATCTTCATTTTGGAAATGAAAACACTACTGGAATAGTTAGTATCAGTCAGTGCCATCATAACCCTGCATTCTTTCCTGACTTATCATTTATTATACCAATTTAATTAATAAGGGAATCCTTTACTGCTTTTTGTAATTCACTGCAAAGGTAATCCAGATTAGCATACTATCTTGTCCACAGAGATTTGTGTTTTTTGGAAGTGCTCTTTTAAAGATGACGTAAACATAAGTCAGTTATAAATGTTTGATCTCTCTTGAAATTCTGCTCCAAAAGGTTTTGTCCCACTGCAGAAGGTATTGAGAGAAACCATTGTAGATGAGGTTTTAATATCCTGCACTCTTCTTACACAGGTGTTAATTAGTTAAACAGAAATTGTCATTCGCTATTGATTCATTTTGTATTTTAAAAGTTCTCTTACTCATTTTTATTTACTTTTATGTTGTGATGATTTTTTTTGATTAACTGTTTGAAGGGTCTGTAACTATTTTGTCTTACATTTTATTTAAGACCAGTCTACTGAAATGACTTCCGTGGTTTCCTTTGTGAATGCCACCTTCGTTCGCCCTCCAACTTTTTACATCAGTGGATTGTACAACATGGCATATGCGAAGTATTACTATATGTTTTTGTGCTTTGTGTACGCTGTGACTGTTTTAGGAAATTCTTTTATAATAGGCACTATATATCTGGCACGCACGCTGCATACAGCAAAGTATATAGCTGTCTTTAACTTGGCCTTGTCTGATCTGTGTGGAAGCTCTGCTCTTATTCCAAAGTATGCAGACATGTTTTTGCATGAGAACCAGTACATATCTTATGAAGACTGTCTGACAAGCATGTTTTTTGTTTTTCTTTGTATTACCCTACAGTCCTATACTCTGCTTGCTTTGTGTTTTGACAGAGTAATTGCTATATGTTTTCCTTTGAGGTATCATGCTATTGTCACCAAAACCACAATGACTCTGATCATTGGTGTTGTATGGCTTTTTTCTATATCTTTTGTCATCGTTCGTATAGCTCTGATTACCAGACTGTCCTTCTGTAGATCTACCACAGTTGACAGCTATTTCTGTGATCATGGTCCAATCTTCAGACTGGCCTGTAATGATAATTCTCCTAATTACATGGTGTCTTATTTCAATATTGCTATTGTGCTTTGCCTTCCAATGATACTAATAGCTTTCTCATATGTTTGTATTGGTGTTGCACTGCTTAAGATCTCACATGGTGCTGAGCGATTTAAAGCTATGAAAACCTGCACTTCTCACCTCATATTAGTGGCTATATTTTATCTCCCAATATTTAGTGTTTATATCACTGCTCTTACAGCATACATTCATCCAAATACTAGGATAATTAACTCAGTCTTAGCACAAACAATTCCACCCATGTTAAACCCCATCATATATACTTTGAAGACAGAGGAGGTATTGCAGTCTATTAAAGTACTCTACAAACGAACCAAGGTGAACTTTGCAATGGAAGATCCTGTGAAAAGCACTATGAAGAATTAAAATGATATAAGTATAAAAGTATAGTTTGGCTTTCTGGTATAAAG
This sequence comes from Pygocentrus nattereri, assembly GCF_015220715.1. NCBI lineage: Eukaryota > Metazoa > Chordata > Actinopteri > Characiformes > Serrasalmidae > Pygocentrus > Pygocentrus nattereri. The sequence goes on along the minus strand of NC_051228.1, from coordinate 12,096,024 downwards.
TAGAGAATCATTCATTGTTGTTTTCATTCAGTTAAAAGACTTAAATTCCTTCCTTTCCATTATCCTGCCCTTTTAATTATTATTGAACTCTTCAATGAATGTCTGCTTAAATAATTATAAAACAAACAAAAAACCTACCAGTATGTAGCCATTATTTTCATCACTACAAACAGTTAAAACAAACATAGAGCATTTGCCAAGGCAGGAAATACATAAAAAATGAATCACTAAGATAATGCTAATTGCTGTATGTCTATATGTCAGGGAATTTTATGGTGTGTTATCCAGTGATGGTGTATATTCACATTTTATGTAATCCTTCTACCTTAATCACAGATATGCAATTTGATGAAAATATTTCAAGATGGTTTATTTGATAAGTATTTGATGTTATATGTAAACATTGTGAAAGTTAAAAAATGTAGCATATGCAGTCTACATATTGAAATAAAGCTGCACAAAGTATTTTGTGATCTCATGAAAACCCATGTATTTACATATATGTGCCTGTTCAGCCTACAGCAGGTTAGGCTTTCACACTTACACTGTTATAAGCAATGTTTCACCCCAGACTGCTTTTTGAGTGAGTGCAGCCAATTAGAAAACAAACAATTTACATACATCAGACTTAAAGGGACAACAACAAAAATATCCCTTTTAATTGTGACAGAGAGGTTGGAAAATGTAAAAATCATGGATAAAATAACTGACTGTTTTTAGTAAATAAAATCACACAAATGTAAGTGTACATCTGGGGAAAAGATAAAACAGACAAAAAATTTAGCATATGGGCCCTTAAAAGCTTTTATCTGTATCATGTATCTGATGGGCAAGAACACCTACGTAAGAATGTTGTTCATTGATTTTACTTAAGCATTTAACAGTTATCCCCTCAAGATTTGTCTCCAAGCTCAAGACCCTAAGAATCAGTCACGCAGTCAGCAGCTGGATTCTGAATTTTCTCCCTGGCTGACCTCAGTTTAATAGAATGGGCAGCCACACTTCTCCCACCCTCTTTCTCAGCACAGGGTTTCCACAAGTCTGTGTCTTATCCCCAATGCTCTATAACATGTACAATACCCTGTATTCTGTGCATCGGCAAGTACAATCCAACACTATTGTCAAATTCACTGACAATTTGGTGATAATTGGCCTCATCACTAAACAAAGGAAGTAAAACCTCTCAAAGAGTGGTGCATAGACAATAATTTCTGAGAAACCTGAAAAATGTATTTGTTTTTTGAAGAATTTTTAATTTGATGCCAACAACATATTCCAAAAATGTTGGAACGGTACAACAAAAGTGTTAATTTGTGCTAAAAACAACACCTGTTGGTTGATTGTCAACAACTCAGTAACAAGGTTGGATAAAAAAGCATCCAAGAGAAGCTGTCTTGAGTCTTTCAGAAGTAAAGATGTGGAGGGGTTCACCACTCTGTGAAAGACTGCACAATAATGCAACAACTGAAAAATGTTTCTTGACATAAAATAGCAAAGAACTTTTGCTTTTCATTATCTATGGTATATAATATTCAGAGAAATCTCAGTATGCAAAGGACAAGGTCAAAAAACAGTATTTGCTTGCCATGATCTTTGGGCCTTCAGGCAGGATTGCATTAAAATCAGATATGATTCTGTAGTGGAAATCACTGCATGGGCTCATGAACACTTCTGAAAACCACTGTCTGTGAAAACAGTTTGTTGCTGCATCCATAAATGCAGTTAAGTTAAAACTCTAAAACGCAAATACTTTCTCTGGGCCTGAGATTATTTAAAACTGACATAGGCAAAGTGGAAAAGTGTCCTGTTTTAAATTATTTTTAAAAATCATAGACACTGTGTCCTTCAGGCTACCACTCAGCTTATAATTAGTGCAAAATCCAGTATTCATGATGATATAGGGGTGCATTAGTGCATATGTCATGGGTGATGTGCACATCTGTGAAGGCACCATTAATGCTAAACAATATATACATGTTTTGTCAGGTGACTTTTTTTTTGTGGGAAGGCATTGTTTATTTCAGCAAGACAATGTCAAACCATGTTCTGTACATATTACAATAGCATGGCTCCATAAAGAGTCCAGGTGCTAAAGTGGCCTGTCTGCAATCCATATCTGTCACTCACTGAAACATTTGCTGCATTATGAAATGAAGTATGACAAAGGACACTTCGAACTGTTGAGAGGTTGAAATCCTGTATCAAACAAGAATGGGCAAACATTTCACTTTCAAAACTACAGCAGTTTGTCTCCTTAGTTCCCAAACACTTAGAGTGTTGTTAAAAGAAGAGGTGATGAAACACGGTGGTAAACATGCCCCAGTCCCAACTTTTTCGGAATGTGTTGTTGGCATCAAATTCAAAATGGGCATATATTTTTCTGAAACCAGTAAAATATCTCAGTTTCAACATTTGTCATGTTGTTTTTTTAGTATTTTCCTTTAAAAATATAGTTTACATGATTTTTCTATCATTGCCATTATGGTGGGAATGGTCCAAGCCCTAGAACCAAAAATGTAAGCCCTTATGAAACATGCTCAAAAGGAGGAAGTACTTGTGGGAAATCACACACAAGTCCAACCCCACACAACTCTAAGATACGTTTAATATGCTACAGCTTGGGCAGGAAGGACGAATGGTAACAGAGTGACAAAGGCAGGGTATTAACAACATACATCTGTGCTACATCCCTAGGCCAACCAGTAAAACACCCGAACATGCAATGAACACAAATACTGTTATACAAGTAAAAATTTGTATTATTCATCCTAGTCCTGTGGTCATTATAGGTATTTTAACCTTTGATGAAGGACCAGAGCGGATGTGCTCAACCATGGTCCTGTTGTGCTATAGTTCTATAATAATATCTGGTCATTAGTGGTCCTATGATGGTCCCTTTTCATCCAATTATGTTTCATAACAGATGAATGCAGGCACAATTTAGGTGTGCACAATGTACAGGCATAAAAAGCACTGCACTATAACAGACAGGGAAACATTTCCACTTAAATGCCAAGATAATCTCTGATATGTAAACATTAACAAAGTCCTCTAAAAAGGTCAGTTTGACACTCCCACCTACAGTCTTGGACAAAATTTATTTCATTTGACATTCATGGTTTGACTCCTCTGTATCCATAAGGGACTAGATGAGACCTATTGAAGGCCATTTTTCTGGTGATAAATCTGCCTGCACAGTAATTATGAAATGTCCATGTCTATGTTGGCCATGGTAAAATGGATGTGCATACTACATTGCAGCGTCCTGTGTTTTCTTACCACTGTATAAGGGGAACATCATACTACATTCAGAATAGAATTCAGTGTGGTAAGCACATACCACATACAATTAATTTATGTCATCAAAAAACAAAAACATCGGACTATTTTTTTAGTTCTGAGAAATCATTTGGTCTTCTTTGCAGGCCTAGACACTGAAGGTTCACCATTATATCTGTCAATAAATTTTATTGCTGATGGCCTATAACCTAAAGAATATAACATCCTGGTTGAGTGATAATACTCATGATGGAAACATCTGATTTTTATTAAAATTCCAAGGTTCACTTGGTTCACAATCTCCCACTACAAATGATTTATGATAAACTTTGATCTAACCTCATAATGACTGCTATGATATTTGACCTTCACTTTGTCAGAAACTATTGTGTATGTCAGGATTAAAGCAATAGTGACCTTTTCTTATTCGAAAAGAAATCTTTATTTAAATGATAACAAATAACCTAAAAAAACAGATCTTCTCCATTTGAATTTTTTTTTCTCCTACAGGATTATAGGGAATAGAAAAACTAAAGATACATCTATGATGACTTGCACAATTTTCATTCATCAGAAAATCCATTATTGCCTCTTTTAATTTACTTCAAATGTATTCCAGTTGAGTATACAACCTTGTCTCTAGAGATTTGTGTTGTGGAGGCGCTCTTTTTAAGATGATGTCAACACAGGTCAGCTATATATATATTTGATCTCTCTTGAAATTCTGGTCCAAAAGATTTTGTCCTGCTGCAGAAGGTATTGTATAAAAAATGTGGATGTTTTTAACATCCTGTATTCTTGTTTCATATAATTATTAATTACAGAAATTGTTGTTTGCTATTAATTAATTTTGCATGTTACAAATTCTCTTTATCATTTTTATTTGCATTAATGTTTTAAGACTCGTAAAGTTGTAAACTTTGTGAAGAGTCCATTCTTTCTAACCATTCTTTCTTATATTTTATTTAAGACCATTCTCCTGACATGATTACTGTGGTGTCTTTTGAGAATGCTACTTTCGTTCGCCCCCCTACGTTTTACATCAGTGGATTGCACAACGTGCCACATGCAAAGTATTACTATATGTTTTTGTGTTTTGTGTATGCTGTTACTATTTTAGGGAATTCGTTTATAATGGGTACTATATACCTGGCACGTAGTCTACACACAGCTAAGTATATAGCTGTCTTCAACTTGGCCTTTTCTGATCTGTGTGGAAGCTCAGCTCTTATTCCTAAGTATGCGGATATGTTTCTTTCTGAAAACCAGTACATACCTTATGAAGACTGTATGACAAGCATGTTTTTTGTTTTTCTTTTTATGAATATGCAGTCCTTTACGTTACTTAGTCTGTCTTTTGACAGAGTAATTGCTATATGTTTTCCTCTGAGGTATCATACTATTGTCACCAAAACCACAATGATTCTAATCACTGGTCTCATTTGGCTTGTCTCTGTATTTCTTGTTACCATCCGGGTAGTTCTGACTACCAGACTGTCCTTCTGTAGATCTACCACAGTTGACAGCTATTTCTGTGATTATTTCCCCATCTTCACACTAGCCTGTAATGATAATTCACCTAATTACATGTTGGCCTATGTTAATGTTGCAGTTATGCTTTGCCTTCCATTGATGCTAATAGCTATCTCATATGTTTGTATTGGTGTTGCTCTGTGTAAGATCTCACATGGTGCTGATAGAATCAAGGCTATGAAAACCTGCACTTCCCACCTCATATTAGTGGCCATGTTTTATCTACCAATCATTAGTGTTTATATTACTGCTGATACAACATACATACATCCAAATAATAGAATAATCAACTCAGTCCTAACACAAGCAATTCCACCCATGTTAAACCCTATCATATATACACTGAAGACAGAAGAGGTATTGCAGTCTATTAAAGTACTCTACAAACGTTTTAGGGTGAACTTTGCAATGGAAGATCCTGTGAAAACTGTGAGAACAATTAAAGTGATATAATAACTGTAATTTGGCTCACTGGCGTAATATACCAACTACAAAGTCAACAGGTAGAAATAAAATGTTTGCTGAGGGAAAACAAAAATGTCTTACAATGGTGCACTTCAAGGTCTGGGATATATTAGACAAAAAGCAAACACTTTGTAGTCATCTTGTTGGTTGTGGAAGATATATGCAGGTGTGAAGACCTAGCAACTTTAACAAGGGCCAAGTCGTTATGGCCATACAGCCAGGAATTACACCGTGAGATTTTAGAAATCTTGTTATTTAGTGACATTTTAGAATCGCCCATAATGTATGGACAAAGTCTGTGATTTACATGCTAATGTTATATGAAAACACTGACATGATGCACTGGGGGTGTTCACACCGCACATGAAACACAGCCCCCAAAGATGGGTAGGACTGAATTTTCAATGACTCCATACAAAGTGCACCACATAGGACTTAAAACAGTGGCTCCTGCATCCAAACAGTCCATCATATATCTCATAAAAATATATTCGGGATTTTGTCATGTGTGCACAAGTCCATGCTAGGCAAATAGTAGTAACTACTTTGGTATAGAAACCAGAAATTACACAGTGTGCTGCATGGTGTGCTGCCATTTGAAATTCAGCCACTGACAAACCCTGCTACAACACTGAAACAAAGGCAAAAGACAATTTTACAAAGGCAATTAAAAACTATTAACTTATTGATGTTTACTGATGTATGAGCAATTGTTGTGATTCTTTGTAATCACCCAACTACTCAATCGAACATGCTCATTTGGGCAGACACTGCATGGCAAATGACTGCCAGTAAAGCTGAAATCCGACCCGATCATGAAATTCAGTTGGTTCAGACCAAATTGAAGTTAAATTTGGGCTAAAATCACATGATATATACCTGGCTTTAAGCTTATGGGGAGCTGCCGGTCAGCTGCAGTCCAAGGTGGAACGTGTCACAAACCAGCAACAGTGTTGGGCACCCATGTTCAAGTTAAGTGAACCTATAAACTTTACACCCAGCCTACAGGTAAATACATACTTAAGAGTTTAGTTGTTATTTTTTAGAAGGGATGAAATGGATTCAACTAAACTTTTTAAAAATAATTTTATGTGTTTCAGACAAAACATTTTAAAAGGTGAGCACACTGAATAGACAGACTTAGGTCCTTATCTATAAGGTTGTACTCGTGGCAGTAAAGTTTTAGATAAGTGATATGTGAATATTAAAGAAGCCTATAAGGCAAAAGTTAGGCCTCTTGTGTCTAATTCGATCACTATATAATTTATCTTTTAGCGTCCTATAAGCCTATTTTTAAATGCTGTCTCATGTGAAAACCATCCGTGATTGCAATAATGATGCCACTGAGACTATGAATAGATGTTTTATGTTCTGCAGACTGGGACACTTTTCACAAGCAGAATGCACACAATGCTGTGGTTGTCAGAATACATACATGCATTTCTGCATTGGCAATGAGGTTCCCAAAAAAAAGACTTCATCCATACCCAGTTGGTGGAATAATTACAGATCTCCGTGAAGACCACTGTCTTAACTAATGTAGGAGATTACATAAATGTAAGTTTTAAGATCTATTGAATGAAACTGCTGATTTGGATAAGTTTAACTCGGTTAATACCACACTTGCTCAACTGAAATGTCGATTCGATTTACAAGCTAAACTCGATCTTATTACCACAACTGAGGCTGAACAGATGCTGTTGTGGGCACACAGTAATTATTATGAGTACGGTGATAAAGCATCTAGGCTTTAGCACAACAATTAAAAAGACAGAATACCTCTTGATCCATTTTACAAATCAAGAACTCTATGGGTGCACTGTGTTCAGATCCTCTCTATTAGTGCTACTTTCAAGTCCTTTTATTCTAGTCTCTATCATTCAGAGTTGTCAGATGTATGACAACTCTGAATGATAGAGACTAGAATAAAAGGACTTGAAAGTAGCATTAATAGAGAGGATCTGAACATCTGATAACACTGAGATGCTCTCGCATTTTGAGGATCTTGTGTTTACCTCTGTAAATCCTACAGCTATAAATGATCTTGATTCCCCCTTAAGTATCGAGGAGATCTCAGTCACTGTCAGAGCTATGCAAGCTCCTGGTCCTGATGGCTTTCCAGTGGAATTTTTGATCCCACTTTATATTGAGTGTCTCTAATAACTGTATACACATCAATAGCATCTTTAACAATGATGATTTACTCAGTGTTACAGATGGATTACAGCAGTGCAGCCTATATTATATACACACATACATACATATATATATATATATATATATATATTTACAGCAATGTATAATTTGCCTTTTGTAATTACACCAGCATATCTTTTTGATACACTAGAGATCAGAAGTTTTTTTGTTTACATATTGCATTTGGTTTACATAATTACTGTGGAATAACTGTGTTGTAACAAGGTAATCACATTAATTGCCACTCTATAATTACCATGCTGTAATTGCACTGTACCTATATAACAACTGAAGTTGCTACACATGGGTAATTACATAAGGTGTACCACTGTAATCCATCTGTAACAGTGACTAAAACGTAGTAGTTACACTGTTGTTGCATATGTTGTTCACATATAACTACACAGTTATTATGTACACTTAATATAAAGTGTGACCAAACATTTATTGACAAGTTATCTCCCCTTCATTTAGCAATTTAGAATGAGTCCCTGGAATCCAGGTTATTACCTTCAGCTCTTGCCGAAGCAACTATATTCATCCTTTTGAACAAGGATAAGGACTACTTCTTGTGCCTCTTATAGGCCTATATCCTTTCTAAATGTAGATGTGAAAATTCTGGCTAAAGCATTGGTGTTGCAGCTGGAGAAAATTCTCTCTGGTATAATTCACCAGACCAAAACAGCTTTATTGGGGGTGTCACCTCCCTTTTAATGTCCGCACTCTTTTAAAAAAATATTCACAAAACATTCTTCCTCCACTCCTAAAGTTGTCATTTCATTAGATGTGGATAACACTTTCCACCGAGTTGAGGGAGATTATCGTTTTGCGATTTTACATATAGTTAAGCCCAGAAATATTTGGACAGTGACCCAAGTTTTGGTATTTTAGCTGTTTATCAAAATAAGTTCAAGATACAGATGTATAATGAACATGAGCTTAATGTGGAGACTGTGTACTTTAATTTGAGGGTATTCACATCCCAATTGGAGGAAGGGTTTAGGAATTATGGCTCTTTAATATGTAGCTACCTCTTTTCAAGGGTCCAAAGGTAATTGGACCAATTTGGACAAATTGGACAATTATCTCAAAAGCTATTTCATGGGCTGCATGGGCTATTCGCTCATTACTCCACCATCAATTAGACAAGTAAAAGGGCTGGAGGTGATTACAGGTGTGGTATTTGCATTTTGAAGCTGTTGGTGTGAATGCACAACATGCGGTCAAAGTAGCTCTCAATGGAATTGAAGCAGACCATAATTAGGCTGAAAAAAAAGAAGAAATCCATCAGAGAGACAGTGGGAATGTTAGGAGTGGCCAAATCAACAGTTTGGTACATTCTGGGGAAAAAAGAGCACACTGTTGAGCTTGGGAACTCAAAAAGGCATGGACATCCATAGAAGACAACAGTGGTGGATGATGGCAGAATCCTTTCTATGGTGAAGAAAAACCCTTCACAACATTCACCCAAGCTAAGAAAACTCTCCAGGAAGTAGGTGTATCAGTATCTAAGTCTACTATAAAGAGAAGACTTCATGAGAGCAAATACAGAGGGTTCACCACAAGGTGTAAACCATTAATCAGCCTCAAAAATAGAAAGGCCAGATTAGACTTTGTCAAAAAACTTATAAAGAAGCCTGGAACGTCTAGAACAGCATTCTTTAGATGAAACTAAGATCAACCTATAGCAGAATGATGGGAAGAAGATAGTATGAAGAAGGCTTGGAATGGCTCATGATCCAAAGTACACCACACCATCTGTAAAACATGGTGGAGGCAGTGTGATGGCATGGGCATGCATGGCTTCCAATGGCACTGGGTCACTAGTGTTTACTGATAATGTGACAGAAGACAAAAGCAGCCGGATGAATTCTGATGTGTACAGGGATATACTTTCTGCTCATATTCGGGTCGTATAGCCGGCAGTAAGTCGGATTGGTTTCCAGTCAAGGTTGGACTCCGCCATTCTGTTTATAACTTTTATGGACAGAGTTTCTCGGAACAGCCAAGTGGCAGAGGGTGTACAGTATGGTGGCCTCAGGATTTCACGTCTGCTTTTTGTGGATGATGTGGTCCTGTTGGTGTCATCAGGCCGGGACTGCCAGCTTTCTCTGGACCAGTTTGTAGCCGAGTGTGAAGCAGCTGGGATGAAAATCAGCACCTCTAAATCTGAATCATCTCAGTCAGAAAAGGGTGGAAATCTCTGTCCAGGTCAGGAGTGAATTCTTGCCCCAAGTGGAGGAGTTTAAATATCTCAGGATTTGGTTCATGAGTGAAGGAGGGATGGAGCGAGAGGTTGACAGGTGGATTGGTGCAGTGTCTGCAGTAATGCGGACCCTATACCGGTCCGTCATGGTGAAGAGAAAGCTGAGCCAGAAGGCGAAGCTGTCAATTTACCAGTCAATCTACATTCCGACTCTCACCTATGGTCACAAGCTTTGGGTAGTGACCGAAAGAACGAGATTGGAGATGCAAGCAGCAAATGAGCTTTCTCTACAGGGTTGCCGGCCTCTCCCTTAGAGATAGGTTGAGAAGCTCACTGATTCGGGAGAGAATCAATGTAGAGCCACTGCTACTCGACATTGAGAGAAGCCAGTTGAGTTGGTTCGGGCATCTGGTAAGGTTGGCCTCTGGATGCCTCCCTAGGGAGGTATTTCAGACATGTCCGATGGGGAGGAGACCCCAGGGGAAGACCCAGGCACATTGGAAGGATTGTATCTCTCAACTGTCTTGGGAACGCCTTGGTATTCCTCTGGAAGAGCTGGAGGAGGTGGCAGGGGAGAGGGAGGCCTGGGCCTTAGGCTGCTTCCCCCCCTAAGACCCAGACTCAGATAAGCAGATGACGATGGATGGATGGATGGATGGATGTAAAGTTAATTTGTCCAATTACTTTTGAGCCCCTGAAATGAGGAGGCTTTGTAGAAAAATGGTTGCAATTCCTAAACATTTTATAGGATATTTTTGTGCAACCCCTTGAATTAAACCTAAAAGTCTAAAGTTCTATTGCATCTCAGTTGTTTCATTTCAAATCCAATATGGTGGCATGCAGAGCCCAAATCATGAAGATTATATCACTGTGCAAATATTTCTGGGCCTAACTGTATATTTGGATTCAGAGACAAATTTATCTTTAGGATAAAATTGTTATACACTTCCCCCATGCTAGTGTATACACTAATCATATACATTCTGACAAATTTTCTTTGGCTCGTGGGACTAGGGATGTCCTTTTCCCTGTTACTGTTATTCCTATCGAACTGAAACTATCATTGTATGCAGACGACTTATTGTTATATGTAACTGACCAAATGAGTTCACTTCCTTCGAAGTGAATTTACAAAAAAAGGGAGTGTTTTCCAGTGAACTCACTTGCATTGTTTTTAAACCAATCTACTATCCTATCTAAATTTGCTCAAACAGAGTTTAAATACGTAGGAATTCAATGTGCCCCACACCCTACCTTTTCTATTTCATACCAGTGTTTCTCCATTAATCAACAAACATAAACTGGATTTTCAGAGGTGGAGATCTCTGCCTTCATTGATAGAATTAATATAGAATCTTAGAATTAATATAATAAAAATAAATGTTATGCCCAGATTTTTTTTTCTGACTATTCCTCTATTTTTGCCAAAAAAAATTAAATGCTTGAACAAGGAGTGAGTAAATCAATACATATATATATATATATATATATATATATATATATATATATATATATATATATATATATATATATATATATAATCAATACAAAACTGGAAGTTTCTACTTTTTTAATGTTTGTCTTAAGAGCATTTTCATGACACAGGAAACATATCACAGATTGCTTTTTTTTGGAAAGCAGGCAGGGTAATCAAAAATTTAATGTATATAGGACCAGACAAATCTTGGATTTGCTGCAAAAATGTTCCACTTTAGCATACAGCCTTGCTTATAGAGATTTGTGTTTCTTTTTCTTTTTTTTTTTTTTTTTGGAGGTGTGCTTTGGAGCATGACGTAAATGTAGGTCAGTTATAAATGTGTTTGATCTCTCTTGAACATTGCCTTCGAAAGGTTTTGTCCTGCTGAGGAAGGTATTGCATCAAACCACTGTAGATCAGTTTTTAACATCTGTACTCATTTCAGTTTCATATCAAATGTCATTGATTTATTTTGTATAATACATTTCTCTTAATCATTTTTATATTCATTTATGGTGTGAGGATTTGTAGTGTGATGAACTTTTTGAAGGCCCTATAACTATCCTTCTTTTTCATTGAAAACCACTGTCTTGACATGACTACCACGGTGCCCCTCGAGAATGCTACATTCATTCGCCCCCATGCATTTTACATCAGTGGATTGCACAATATGCCACATTCAAAGTATTACTATATGTTTTTGTGTTTTGTATACATTGTGACTATTTTAGGGAATTCTTTTATCATGGGTACAATATATCTGGCACGCACTCTGCACACAGCAAAGTATATAGCTGTCTTTAACTTGGCCTTGTCTGATATGTGTGGAAGCTCTGCTCTTATTCCTAAGTACGCAGACCTGTTTCTGCCTGAGAACCAATACATACCTTATGAAGACTGTCTGGCAAGCATGTTTTTTGTGTTTCTCTTCATGAGCCTGCAGTCTTTTACTTTGCTTGCTTTGTGCTTTGACAGAGTAATTGCTATATGTTTTCCTCTGAGGTATCATACTATTGTCACCAAAACCACAATGACTCTGATCATCGGTTTTTTGTGGCTTTTCGCTGTATTTATCATTACCATACTTGTATCTCTGATTACCAGATTGTCATTCTGTGAATCTACAACAGTCGGCAGTTATTTCTGTGACCATGGCCCTGTCATCAAACTATCCTGTAATGATAATACTCCTAATTATATGATGGCCGATACCTATATTGTTTTAGTTCTTTGCATTCCATTGGGACTAATAGCTATCTCATATGTATGTATTGGTATTGCATTACTTAAGATCTCACATGGTGCTGATCGAAAGAAAGCAATGAAAACCTGCACTTCCCATCTAATTTTAGTAGGCATGTTTTATGTACCAGTCTTTAGCATTTATATGTTGACTCTTACAACAACTGTACAAACAAATACTAGAATATTCAACTCAGTCTTAGCACAAGCGATGCCACCTATGTTAAACCCAATCATATATACTCTCAAGACCGAGGAAGTATTGCAGTCTATTAAAGTACTCTACAAACGAATCAAGGTGAACTTTGCAATAGAAGGTCATGTGAAAAGCATTGCAAAGAATTAAAATGATATAACATTGTTATTTGGACTTACTGACATAATGCAGATAGTTGTTCACTGTTTTCTGTTTTTCTGACATTTTTTACTAAACAACATTTTTAATTGTTCTTAAAGGAAGCCCATGATTGTAAGCTGATGTACTGAAAGTTAATGTTTTTGTGTTAAGTTAGAAAATTACATATCTCTCTCTGTCTCTCTCTCTCTATATATATATTTTTATTTATATTATGTTCTGATAATAAATATATTAATATTTTAATTAATAATGGGCATTTGCTGTATTCACTCTGCAATTTCCAAAGGATATTATTAAAAAAAACTGACAGTGGTACATCGTGATAATGATCAAGATCGATCTAAACAGAAAAATATATCACATTTATATTATATTATATTGTATATTATATTTTATAGATATATATTATATTATAATATATTATATTGATATCAAATATAACAATGTTGCCCAAGTCGCATTTGACATATATCAGTCCTCAAGGCACAATAACAAAAATGACATTATTAAGAAAGGTTGGAAAATATAAATGAATTATGACTGTTTTCATGAAATAAAATTGCACAAATGCAATCAATGTATCTCAAGGCAAATGATAAAGTGCAAGAAAGATGTAGGATATGGGTTTTTGTATCTGAAAATTAGTAGAGCTATTAGCAATATTAAAATGGTCAGCTTACTCTAATGTAGAGAGACTTATGTCCAGTTATCTTACAGAGAGTTGTTAACAAAAAGAGATTTTAATCGGTTACTAACACACATATTCAGTTTTAGTAATATGTGGTGTTACATTACTGTTTTACACTGTCCTGTCCATCACAGATGACTGCATGTGAAAAATCAGCTGTGATGGTGAAAGTATGAGTGGGAGTGTTTATTTAACTAGAACTGGACATTTGGTCAACTTTTTTTTAAATTAAATTAAATTAAGTGGTCCTTATTACTCCTAAATACATGTGTCCCCTTTAACTCTTTTGAGCATTGGGTGGGGAAAATAGTTTTAAAGATTTTAAGCTGCAGAGGGTTACTTATGTGATCTTAGGATCTTGCAACATCTGAGTTAAATCTATATTTTCTAGATAGTCGATGAATGGACCCCAAATAAAACAATGAATATTTACCATTGACGGCATTATGTAAATAAGTAAGTGCAAAGTTGTAGATAATTCACCTAACCATTTATCTATACCTGGAGCACTTGTTCTTTTCCATGATAAAGCAATAACTCTTTTAGCTAATAATATACCAATTTCTAAAAACTGTTGATGTCTTTGTCTGATTTTGTAATTCATTGGATATAAACCCAGTATGAAGAACTTTAAGTCCAATGGTATCTGTATATACATGATGTCTTGGATACAATCTCTCACTGCTTCCCAGCACTGTCTTAAATGACACACTACCACAGACAGTGAAAGAGTGTCCCTTTTTCTTTACCATACTTGGTACACACATCAGGTATAACACTATTGTTTGTATTAAGCCTTTCTGGAGTTATATATGTACGTAGCAGCCAATTATGTTGTATTAATTTAAGACATGAGTTAATTGTCAATGAGCTTTATTACATGCCTTCTCCCAATCCTTTAATCTAATCCTTGAATTAAAAATTAATCCTTAATAATCCTCTTCATGCCTCCAATCTCTCTATCGATGATTCTAAGGATTCACCCATTAAAAGGTTATATATTTTGGAATGGATGCCCCTCCCCAAACAATTCTTAAACATTACTTTTTCTATTTGGGACAAAACAGGAATAGAAAATGACTGATTTTGTTGTGTTTTAATAAAATTTCTCAATTGTACATATTTGAAAAAATGGTTTAATGATTTACTATATTTATCAGCTATTTCTTCAAATGACATAAGCAATTTACTGCTGGGATTATATAGATCTGCTATTGCTTATATTCCTTTTTCAGCCCAAATTTTAAACCCCCCATCAGACCTCCCTGATGGAAATGATTCATTGCCCCATTTTGGACTAAACAAATAAAGAGAGGCAATTATTTTTTAATTTGATGTCATACAACAATCATATTTCTAATTATGGGATTCTTAGTGCTTTTTTAAAAAGATTTTTACCAGAAGCTGAGTAAAGGTAAATGGGAAGGGGTAGACCCAAGAGTTGACCTTCCATCTCTCTCCACTAGGGAGCATCTTTTATCTGTAAAGTAGAACATCAATCCCCTTAGCTGTGCTACCCAATAGTACCAAAGGATATTGGGGCACCTAAGCCCCCCTCTATCATAGGGTAAGTACATCATTGACATGTACAACCTCTGTTGTTCCATAAAAAAATGAATAAAAAGGGTCTTTAAGTAATAAAAACAAATTACTTGGTGGTGGTAGTGGCAGATTTTGAAACAAATACAACAGTTTAGGCAGTATATTCATTTTAAGAACACTAATTTTCTCCATTAGAGACATTGGTATAGGTGCCCATCTGTCTAGTGAATTTGAAAATTCCCATAACAAAGGTTTGTAGTTATTTTCTACAATATTCTTAAGATTTGGTATAAATTGAATGCCTAAATATGTGAAACAGTCCACAATGTTGAATTGGAGTGTCACCTCGGGTGGATTTTTTCTTTTTGCATGAATTAATAGCATTATAGAAGTTTTAGAGTTATTTATCTTATAACCCGACATCTTCCTGAATGTATTAATCAGATCAACTCTATTTAAGTTGCCCGATGAACTCTTCAGCTTCTCCAGGACTGTTGAAGATGTGTGGCCATCCCTCGTATGTCACCAATAGTCTTTCAGGAGGAATCATTTCAAATTATAGCCTCAGTGACTAGAGCCGTCACCTCGTCAAACTCCTTTCGCCTCCTGTGCACACCAGCTGCTATGTCTTGGTAAAATCGCACCGGTTGGTACTTATAGAGGCTCTGCACTTTCATCTTGGCTGTTGTCACCACTGTTTCTTTATCCTTATAATTTAGAAACTTCATTATTATTGTTCTTGAGGAATTGGTGGTCTCCATTCTTGGACCGACTCTGTGAGCCCTCTCTACTGTGAATTTTGTGCTTGAGGGTGCCAACCCTAAAACCTCTGGTTTCTAGAAAGCTCTCTAGAAAGCCACAGGCATCAGTGCCCTCTGCTCCCTTGGGTAAACCAACAACCTTAAGCTGGATCTCCTGCTCTTGCCTCACATTTCCTCACATTTTCAGTGGCCGCTAATATGCCATCAAACCTGGCGGAAAACTCCAATTTCATCTTGTGCTGCCAGTATAGTGTCACAAATTGCATGTGAGCCATATGTAACAGCAGGGTTATCTGTCCCTGGTGCTGCGCCTTCAGATGCCTTGCTAGCATTAGCCATTTGCTTGGTCTCCATAGCTTCGATGTTAGCTACAGAGTTAGAATTGTTGGTTGGCATTGTGAAGTTCAGCAACTTAGCATGAAGAGTTTGTTTACAGCTTTGGTTTGCTTTTTTGTGTCATTGGTATTACCTCCTGTTTTCTGATGGATTGAAATAAACAACAATCCCCAAAACATGTTTTTAGAAAGGATTTAGTTAACAAGGTAGCAGAGCAGCTTAACACGCATCCTCTCAACAAGCCGCCATAACCGGAAAAACCCCTTTAACACTTTTAATCCTTTTGTGGTGTTCATGTTTTTTTTTGTTACTCAGTGGGTCTGATGGACCCAACACATTATTGCTTTTTTTAAATTAAAAAGCCATAACAATTTATGTAAAGGCACCAGATATTTAAAATAGCCCATGTGGCCAGCATTAGGTTCTTCTGTTGCAACTGTAGCCAGTCAGCAGCCTGGCCATGTTGTTCACCCTCACACACGCACATAGATATACAAACACATACACACAGACAGACACACATACTAACAGCAGACCGTGTAGGAGGAGAACAGAGTGAAGGGACACAGCACCTCCACACTTTTATTTCTCACAGGTTCACCCCAACATCACGTGTTGGGGTGAAATGTGTAGGGGTGAACAGTGTTAATTCAGTGAAAATGTTATTTAATATGCTCTACTTAGAAAATTTGCAAAGGTCAAGGAATCTGGGGTAGAAATAATAATAATAATAATAATAATAATAAATTAAAAGTGTTTTTGGAGGTGTACTGTGGTGAATTTGATCTTATTAATTCTATAGTCGTAACATTAATTTCTATCATATTGGTCCTGATTGAGTTTATTCTGTGGGCCTCTGACTGAAATGGTAGTAGGACAGGGTCTCAGTCGAGCTGATAAAGGAGGCATCTGGACAGGAAAGGGGCCCCCTGAATGATTAATAATGCCATATATGGGGTTAGATGACCAGGGTCATTCTGGAGAAGAAATTAGGTTAAATACCTAATTTGGCTTGAGAGGAGCCATACATCGAACTGAGGCTATCTTGACAGAAACCAGATGTGGGCTATACGTCCACAGGATGAATAAAACCAGGAGCTGAAATGTATGTGGCAGAGACTATTGGCTGTTCTCTCCAAGCTGTTTCGCGAAGGCTTGTTTTGTGACTTCGACCTCTCAATGCTAATAAACATCTTTATATGCAAGAGACGGGTGTCACCGAAGAGTTTGTTCCTACACCTTCACAGCATCGCTACTAAATAAACCACAGTACTCTTGAGCATGATGTAAATATAGGTCAGTTATAAATCTGTTTGATCTCACTTGAAATTCTGCTCCAAAAAATTTTGTCCTGCTGTAGAAGGTATTGTATCAAACCACTGTAGATCAGTTTTTAACATTCTGTACTCTTGTTTCATATGAGTTTCATATCAATTGCTATTGATTTATTTTGGATGATACAATTCTCTTAATCATTTTTATTTACATTTATGGTGTGAGTGTTACACTCCCCGAGCCCAGGGTAAATAGGTTAAACACCTGTAAACAGGGTGGAAAAGATGAGACATGAGGCAGTGTGGCTTGTCTGTGCAGCAGCTTCTCAAATCTTTTCTTTATTAAACAATAACAGATTTTTTAAATAGTCTCTGTCTCGTGCTTTTTGTCCATATTGCTTCCAGTTCTAAATCCATATCAGTAATATATATATATATATATATATATATATATATATATATATATATATATATATATATATATATATATATATATAACAATACCTATACAATTATATAGACACACTCATATATAACATATACATTCAAAAGCAAACAGAAATGTAGCTCTTATAATACACCATCATGAATTATAAACATTAATAGTCCATTAGACCCCAACTGAATATACTCCTAAATAATGGAGGTTTAATAGTACATTCCATGTGGACATGTATAACTAGCTTGGTGAAACTGTACCATATTTAAACACTTTTAGTGCAAATAAAACCAATATTCTCTCAGCAATTGCACATTTTCTGCATTAAGAGCCTTACAGAAGCTTATATATAAGTTGTGTCTGTTTAAACATTACATACAGGGTCACAAGAGCAGAGAAACAGGTTAAATGGGTCATTCCACTAGAATGGTTCAAATTGGACTTTGACATTTTCAAATTTTTTGCTTAAATGTATCATTGATATGTATACCTCACAGTCAAACATGTAACGGGGTTGAGTGTGACGGGGTTGTGATTTTTGCACAAAATGGCCGCTGAATACATACTGTATACCAGAGAGAGAGCACATGGCATGCATGAGATTCAGAATTAGCATATAGTTTTGAAATAAAAAAAACTTTTTTATAAGTAATAGTTTTCTATCTTTTTTTCATGTGACGGTGTTGAGTCACTGAGTTTGGCGACCACAATATCACAAGATAAATGACCAAAATTAAATAAAAGAAGGAAGCCACTTGCCTGTCTTTGCTGTCCTGTTGTCCAAAAGACTTGAGTGATGTCATTTCTTGATGTATATGGATCATATGGATCATACCATTGTTTTTGTGGGGGAGATTCATTTGTGTTACGGGGTTGAGGGGTTACTTAGGTACAGAACTAAATAATGTGATTTGAATAAATAATTATCAATTAATTTTGAAAAATAATATCACAAATAATTAAACACAGACAGTTGTTTAGGTTGACATCAAAATATATGGACTTTTTTATAGTTGTATTTGGTATATTCTAAGTATACTTTCGTTGAAGGCCATGAGGGACATGACAAAATAGGTGGTGTCAGCAAAAATAAACAAATAAACAAAGTTCTCATAAAAAGATCAAATTAAAAAAAATACACTGTATTAAAGGAGATATTTCAATGTATGTGTAAAGCTGTTAAAATATAGATTTTTGTGATCCAGTAGATAAAATACACCTAAAGAGGAGATGAGGACTCAAAATGTGCCATTTCCATGGAATGACCCAAATGCTAACATACTGAAAATTTTACATTGAACTCTACGGGAACGCTAACAATGCTAACTGAGGCTAGTACTGCATTTTGACCATCAGTGCATCAGAAATATATTTTAACATAGGCTACTATGGCAAGGATTTCGATTTATACAACCTTAGAACCATACCAACAAATATAAAAATGTGAAATGACAAGGAGTTTTGCTTTAAAAAGCTAACACCGTGAACTAGCCACCATTTCATAACTTCAGCTCTTTGTCTCAGAGAATTATAAACTTCTACTTTGCACAATCTTAGATTGTCAGAGTTGCTAGCAGTAGTAATTACCCTACAGGACATCTCAAGCAACAGCAATATGGTTTGAGCTATATCAGCAGAAATTCATAATTTAGTAAAACAAAATATACAAAAACATTAATCACAAATGTGACCAACATTTTGTGGGTGTCACATGAGGATTTGTAGTGTGATGAACTGTTTGAAGGCCCTATTACTGTCCTTTCTTACGTTTCATTGAAACCAGTCTCCTGAAATGACAACCTTGGCACCCCTCGATAATGCTACATTCATTCGCCCCTCCACATTTTCAGTGGATTGTATGACATGCCTCATGCAAAATATTACAATATGGTTTTGTGTATGTTTTTTGTGTATGTTGTGACTATTTTAGGGAATCATTTTATAATGGGTACTATATCTGGCATGCAAAGTATATAGCTGTCTTTAACTTGGCCTTGTCTGATATGTGTGTGAATTCTACTCTTATTCCCAAATATGCAGACTTGTTTCTGCCTGAGATTCAGTACGTATCTTATGAGGACTGTCTGGCAAGCATGTTTTTTGTGTTTCTCTTTATGAACCTGATTTGACAGAGTCATTGCTATATGCTTTCCTCTGAGGTATAATGCTGTTGTCACCAAAACCACAATGACTCTGATCATTGGTGTCATGTGGCTTTTCGATGTATTTATTATTACTTTACATAGTAATTTACATATGTCGTTCTCAGTGGCATAATAATAAAAATATTATGTTAAATTGTAAGTAACAGAGGTTGATAAATGGTCATGTTAAAATTAATCATACTATTTGGAACCTTTAAATCTTTAGAATAATCTAACACATTAGCTGTATGCTAAGCTTACAGTAATAAAAACAGACTACAGTCCAATTAGCTCAGAGAGATCCTGTTAGTATACAGCAATGACTGAATTGGTTACTGACACAAATTTATTCTTAGCAATATGTGACATAACATCACTATTTTACAGTGTTCTGTACATGGGAGATGTCTTTGTATTAAACAGCAGATGTAATGGTAAAAGAATAAGTGGAGTTTTTGTTTGATTAGGGTTTGGTCAAATTGTTTTTACATTTAAGTTTGACATTTATAGACTTGAGCTGATGTCCTTGCTCTAACAACTTGCTCTAACACTGTGACCAAAGAACCATGTGGAACAGTACACACCCCTATCGAATGTAATTTCTTGTTGGCTCCATATTTATCTCCTTTCATATTTACCACCTGGAGATTTCTCTGTGGCCTTGCATGTGACCTGGCTTAAATGGTTAAACTAGTTGCAAAGATGCACTAAACTAGAACACAGCCCAGCCACATCCATTCATATGTCAACAAACTCTTTTCTCAATGTCTGTCTGCCCTGCAATTTATCATGCTCACATCTCTTGGAACAATGACCATGTATTCTTTTACATCACATGGACATGGGTATGTGTGCACAGTTAAACTGGGAAAGTGCTGGCACCAGAGTGCACAGTGGGAAGAAGAAAAGCCGGTGGCCAGAGTGTAATATTCTGTGTTATGTTTTGTTGGGTGAACTTGGGTCTGAGCATTCCTGTGTATATCAATTTGCCAACTACCTGAACACTGATGTGGACCAGATTCACCCTTTCATGGCAAAAGTATTTGACAATTGCAGTGGCCTCTTTCAGCAGGATAATGCACCCTGCCACACTATACAATTTTTTTTGGGAATGGTTTGAGGAACATGACAAAAAATTCAAGATATTTCCCTGGCCTCCAAATTCCCAGATTTCAATCTGAGATGTATTTTCCAAAAGCTCATTTGTCTAACTATGTTGGTATGTTCTATTAGAGAAACCATTATTAGATGTTATATCTACTATCTATATGGCTCACATTATAAGGCTAGGTGCCTTAGGTGCAATGAACATTTTAATCAAGTATCAGAGAGTTATGTAGTTGGTGTGACAGCTCTGAGGCTGCAGTAGTTAGCAGCTTAGTTTGATATTAGTTCCTGATGAATATGTCATGAATTCCAAAATTTTTAAATGAATGAAGCATACACACAGTGAAGTTTGGGGCATATTTGTTCAGGATCTTGATTTTAAAATACTTTTTCTATATTTTCTACAATTTTTCTCTTCTAACAGTTGTCTTAGTTGTAGCCCTGCTAAATAATCAGTGATAAAAGTCTTGTTCCTTTAAAATGTTCATATATTTAGTTTCCTTTTATGACACATACTGTCAGTTGCATTGCAGGTAGAAGGGGGAGAGATTAGGGGACAAGAGAGTGAGAGTTAAAAGTATGAGAGCAAGAAGGTTCCACATTGATTCTACGGCCAACAGAACAACTGCATTTTTTGCAGCCATGTTATCAGCCCAATATCATGAAAACAGCTGTGATACTATGACAAGTAATGTTACACAAATGTTTTGTTCTTATAGCACAATAGTCAGCAAGTTTGACATTCATTGAACTCCTTTGTAGCCTAGCTACATATAGATATGTATAGTTAGCTCAACCAAACCACATTCTGTCTTACCAAGCTCAAGACCTCACTCAACTGTTTGCCATAAACAATTAGCAGGTAGAGTGACCAGGAAGCCCAAGCTTCTACTGGTACCATGGGAGTTTGCACCATTACCTGTACAGTGTACATTTTAGGACATCTTCAGACCTCAGCATCAGACAAAAGCTGTAAGACTGGCTGTTCAGAAGAGTCACATTGCTGCACATCAGATACATATTGGATTTCAGTACCACATATGAAAGCATCTCAATTTGGAATTGAAAATGTCAGATCCAATGCATTTTTTGCTGTTCACACAGCCACACAAATCACACATCTGTGTTACTTATGAGGAAAAAGATTAGAATTGGGCCACTTTTACCTGCTGTGTAAACATAACCTTTTACACTGCAGGGCTGAATGGTTCATGGCATGGAAGGTAAATGGTTCCAGTAGCTTTTCCACACAGTTCAACATGCTTAAAAATTCCTAAGAATGTTCTGGAATGATTAGTTAACCATACTAGGGGCCACAGAACGTTGGGATGACATGACGATGTAGCTATTCACTGGTTCGTTTATATCAGTATTCTGCTACAGCATCCTGCTGCATTATTTCAAACTCGCAAACAATCAAATAAGTTCAGTTTGCTTACACATACACAAATAAATAAAAGCAGTTCACAATTCTTAAATGCACTCCTCAATAAACATCAAAGCTTCAATCTACCACCAATTTCTGAAAGATAACAATTCAGGAGAAATTATGTTTTTTGGCAAATGCCCATTTCTCAGCTCATTTCTGCCATTTGTATTCGCGATCTTGTTCTTTCGCTCATTACCCACAGTTCATGACCAAAGCTGAGGACTGGGATGTAGACCAGTAAACAGAGCTTCGCCTTATGGCTCAGCTCCCTCTTCACCACTACAGTCCGGTACAGTGACTGCATTACTGCTGCCACCTGTGCCAGCCTGGGGCAAGTCTTTTTCCTTTACCTGGAGTGGGCATGCCATCCATTTCCAGGCTAAGACCATGAACTCAGATTTGGAGGTGCTGATCCGCATAACAACCGCTTCACACTCAGTTGCAAACCACTCCAGTGAGCACTGGAGGCATACATGTCATCCAGCTAAAAGAATAACATCATCTGCAAATAGCAGAGATGCCACCCTCTGGCCTCCAAACATGTCCTCCTGACCCCGGCTATGCCTTGACACTCTGTTCATGAATGTCACAAACAGGAGTGGAGATAGGGCATAACCCTGGCTGTCCAATGCTAACAATGAAAGAGTCTGACTTAATGCCAAGTATCCAAACAAAGCTCTCATTCTGTGAGTACAGAGATTGAATGGCCTGTAGTAGTAGCCCCAGCACCCCATACTCCCAGAGGACCTCCCACAAGATATCTCAGGGAAGATGGTCATAAGCCTTCTCCAAATCCATAAAACACATGTAGACTGGGTTAGCAAACTCTCATGCCCCCTCAACAATCTGTGAGAGGGTGAAAAGCTGGTCTATGGCTGGGACGGAATCTGCATTGTTCGTCCTCAATCTGAGGTACAACTATCGGTCGGAGTCTCCTTTCCAGCACCTTGGCATAGACTTTCCCATGGAGGCTGAGCAATGTGATACCCTGATAGTTGGCATACACCCTCCGGTCCCATTTTTTAAATATGGGGACCACCACTCCAGTCTGCCAGTCCAAGGGTACTGTTCCCGAGGTCCATGCAATATGGTAGAGATGACAGCCACACAATGTCTAGAGCCTTAAGCATCTCTGGACGAATCTCATCCACCCCGGTGCCTTGCCACTGAAGATCTTGCCAACTACCTCAGTGACCTACACCAGGGAAATGGGACTTGACATGCCAGAAGCCTCTGGCCCTGACTCCCGTGAAGGAGGCATGTCTCCTGGATTAAGGAGTTCCTCAAAGTGCTCCTTCCACCGATCGACAATATCCTCACTTAAAGTCAGAGTTTCTCCACCCTTGCTGAATACAGCTTGGGCGCAGTCACTGCCCCAGAGTCACCAGATAGTTGTCCAGAACCTCCTTGAGGCCAACTGAAAGTCTTTTTCATGGCTTCATCAAACTTCTCCCATGCCCTGGATTTTTCTTCTGCCACCATTGTGGCTGCCACCTTTTTTGCCTGTCAGTAACTATCTGCTGTCCTTCGGTGCCGTCCAGTCCCTAAAGGCCTCTTTCTTTAGCTTGATGGCCTCCCTCACCACCGGTGTCCACCAGGAGGTTCTTGGGTTACTGCCCCGACAGGCACCCACAAGCTTTTGGCCACAGCTACACCTGGCAACTTCCACAATGGAGGTTTTGAACAGGGTCCATTCAGACCCCATGTCCCCTACCTCCTCCAGGACATGAGAAAAGCTCTCCTGGAGGTGGGTGTTGAAATCATTCCAAGCAGAGGCCTCCGACAGTCATTCCCAGCACACCCTCACTACTTTGCTTGGGCCGGATCTTCCCTGCCCTTCCCTCCAACTCACCACCGGATGGCGATCAGCTGACAACTCAGCACCTCTCTTCACCCGAGTGTCCAGAACATATTTTCCCAAGTCAGATGAAACAACAACAAAGTTGATCATTGACCTTTGAACCAAGGAGCCCTGTTACCATGTTTGTTATAGACAATCCATGCCTGGTACAAAGTCCAATAACAATTCACCATTTGGATTTAGATCGGGCAGGCCATTCTTCCCAATCATGCCTCTCCAGATCTCCCAGTCATTGCCAACATGAGCATTGAAGTCTCCCAGTAAGACTATGGAGAGTCTTACTCTCTTTCCAGAACACTACTCACTTGCTCCAAGAAGGCTGAATACTTTGACCTGTTGTTTGGTGCATAAGCACAAACAACAGTCAGAGTTTTCCTATCTGTGATTTTAATTCGCATTGAGGCGACCCTCTCGTCCACTGGGACTAACTCCAACTGCACAGCCACCAGCCAGGGACTCATGAGTATCCCCACACCCTCCCAGCGCCTCTCACCCTGTGCAACCCCTGAGCACGAGAGGGACCAACCCCTATCCAGGAGTTTGGTTCCAGAGCCAGCACTGTGGGTGCAGCTGAGCCCAACTATGTCTAGTTTGTACCTCTCAACCTCCTGCACAAGCTCCAGTCCCCCCACCCCAGTGAGGTTACATTGCATGGACCAAGAGCCAGTTTCTCCTGCAGGTGCCTAGGCCACCAAGGGCCTCCCCACAATCTTCCAATGACTATATGGCACTACACCGCACCCCCCATGCTGGACTTGTGGGTGGTGGGCCCACATGGTCTCCCTACATTGCCTCTTCGGGCTGAGCCCTTCTGCCATGACAAATCCCAATCCAGGAAGGGCTGGTAGTAATTACTTTAATTACAAATGCAAGCATTTCATTGTGTTGCTGGTAGCATGTAACACCAGGTATACATTTACAATGTTGAATGTTGGCACTTATGGGTGAGAGAGTGATTGAGGGTTTTTTTTTGAGAGAATGAATTTGTATCCAAACTCTTACAAGGAAAATTAGGACTGCCAACCCAGGCCCCCTGCCTGGTTGCCAAATCATTTCCATATATGTGTTTGCAGGACATGCAGCTTTCCCTTTGCATGTCAACCTCATGTGTCCTTATCCAGGGAAGTATTAACATAAAAATATTTCATTTGTCATGTTCATCATTAGGAGACTACAGTTTTACAGTAGTCTCCTAATGATACAGAGCTATAGTTGTTTTATCATGCACTTGAATTAACAGATTTTCAACTAATTGCACTAAAGCAGTGTTTCTCAACTTCAGTCCCGAGGACTCCATTTCCTGCACCATTTCACTTATTCCTTGCACCAACAGGTCTGAAACAGCTCATTAAGGGGCTGATAAATAACAGATGAGCAGATCAACTGTGTTGAGACAGGGCATAGTTGAAACTGCAGGAGCTGATTAAAAAAAATCAAAAGCATTAAGGAAAAGATTCTATAGGCAGTCCACACATATTGTACATAACAATTTTATACTGGTTTTGCAGCTATATTTGTGTTGCAGCTATATTACCTGAATATATTTCTTTTTTGTGATCAATTTTTTATTGAAAGCATATAGGTATACATTCTATGTACCTCTTGTATACATACATACATACATACATACATACACGCACATACACGCGTATGTATGTTATTGTTTCTTAACAAAAAACCATACACATAATGTATAACTGAGAATTTCTTTAACCATTTAAAACCCTCCCCCTGGAGACTCCGATGACACATCCCCCCCCCCCCAGTTCAAATTACCCAGGATCTCTCTCTATATATCAGTTAAGATATACATGCACATCTCTGTGTGTGTACACAAACACACATTCAAACATGTTACAAACATATCATAGAGAAACAAACAAATCAAAACATCTTCTCTAAACAGACAAACAAAAATATAAGTAAATAAGATCAATCACACTGCACTCTCTCTTTAACTACACTGTATGCCATATCCCAAGCCCTCAATGTTTTAGGGCTAGCTGCATGCATTTGAGCAACAGATCTTTCCATACGAATGATATCAAGAAAGGAATTAGCCCACCTTCGCCACTCTAAAGAATGTGGTGGCTTCCACCTCGAAGCCAACATTTTCTTGGCAGCAGTGAGCCCAGCCCATAGAATACGTTTTTGCTGTGAAGACATGTCTAGGGACGAGTCGTCATTAAGCAAAAGTAACACTGGAGAATGTGGGATTGTGCTTTCAAGAATGTCGCATAAGGTAGAAGATACCTGTTTCCAAAAAATGCTTACATCAGGGCAGTCCCAATATACATGTATAAATGTCCCTGAAACATTAAGTGTGCATAGATCGCAATTAGGAGATGTGATAATCTTCATAGAGTGGCGTCTTCTAGGTGTTAAATACATCCTGTGAACAAATTTGTAATGTATTAATTGATGGTCAGGGTTTTTGGATGTTTTACATATATTTTCCCACACTGTGCTCCAACATATCTCGTCAGTTTCAACTGACAAATCTCTCTGCCATGTGGCCTCTACTGGAAGGGACCTCTGAGGTTCAGAAGCAAATCTATAAAGTCTTGATACTATACCCCTAGTAGGTCCCCTTACAGCCAGCAACCTATGAAGGGGGTGAGTGGGCAGGCCTGTACCCCATGGGACACCGTATGCCCTCATGGCTGACCTTAATTGCAAATACAGAAAAAAGGATGATCCAGGTAAACCATAGTCAGCTTGTAAATCACTAAAGGCACGTAGACCATTATCACTGTAAAGATCTTGCAAAACCTTAACTCCTAGTTTTTCCCACTGCGGATGTGTAAAAGGTTCATTACCCCTGAGAAGAGAAAAATTGTTAAATATTAGTGTATGTCTGTGCCATTTAAGACCTGCATGCACATGTTTCATTAAAGTATAGTAAGTTTTGAGTAGACATGACATTACTGGACCTAATCGCGGTTTTAATTTCTTCAAAGGAATATTAGCATATATTAGGTCTTGTAGTCTATGAGGTGAAGAAAGGTTTTCCTCAATCTGCCTCCAAGAGACAGATGAATTAGGGTTAAACCAAACAGTAAGAGGACGTAACACAAAGGACCAGAAGTACATCTTAAAATCTGGTAGAGCCAGCCCACCCTGTATCTTGTCTCGCTGGAGAGTAGTGAGTTTTATGCAAGGTCTTTTTTTCTTCCATACAAAATTAGAGATTAATGAGTGAAGCTTTTCCCAATATCCCTTTGGGGGTGTAAGAGGAATCATGGAGGAATAAAAATTAACACGGGGTAGTATGTCCATCTTAATTGTTGATATGCGAGATTGTAAAGAGTTTGGAAGTGTGGACCAACGTTCAAGGTCTTTCTCAACTTGACTGTAGATATTCTGGTAGTTATTCTTGACTATAGAAGAAACAGAAGGGGAAATCTCCACACCAAGATATTTAAAACTTTTGACTACTGGTATATGGGAGGGCAGGGTTGTTTGTGATGCTCTAGAATTTAAGTGTATCAGTGATGACTTGGTCCAATTGATTTTATAACCAGATAATGTGCTGAACCAGTCAAAGGTAGACAGCAGATGTGGCAATGAAGAATTAGCGTTACCTACATAAAGAAGAATATCATCGGCGTAAAGTGATATTCGATGTTCTGTATTGCAAAAAGTGATGGGAGACACTAAAGAATGTTGTCTAATCTTTTGGGCAAGTGGTTCAAGAGAGAGAGCGAAACAATAAAGGTGACAAGGGACAGCCCTGGCGAGTCCCCCTGGAAACAGAAAATCGAGAGGAGAGAATATTGCCAGTGCTTATCATGGCTGAGGGATTTGCATAAAGGATTTTAATCATGTGGATAAATTGTGCACCTAATCCAAATCTGTACAAAGCAGTCCAAAGATAGTCCCATTCCAGTCTGTCAAATGCCTTTTCAGCATCAAGTGATAGGATTGAGCACGGGAGTTCGATATTGTTTGCCTCATGAATAATGTGCAACAAGCGACGCACATTGTCAGATGCTAAGCGGTTTTTAATGAAACCAGTCTGGTCGCTATGCACCAATTTCAGCAAATAGGCCTCCAATCGTGATGCCAGCACTTTGGCATATACTTTAACATCCCCGTTCAAGAGGGAGAGAGGTCTGTAATTACCACATTGAGTCGGGTCTTTATTCGGTTTTGGCAATACTGTAAGTATAGCCATGTTAACACTTGTGTTAAATGCATCTTTGTCTATAGCTGTGTTAATCATATTTAACAGTGGTTGTCCTAGCACATCCCAGAAGGAAAGGTAAAGTTCTGGAGGAATTCCATCCCACCCTGGGGATTTGCCCGTCTTCATATTTACCAAAGCATTCTTCAATTCTTCTAAAGAAATGACAGCACCAAGTGAATCAGCCTCACTGCTTGATAGGGTGGGTAGATCAAGTCCTTCAAAGAAGGGCGCACATGAATTTGTATTAAGCTCAACCTCTGATTTATATAGAGTGGAATAGAAGTTTTTAAATTCAGTATTGATGTCCCGAGGGTCAGTCAGAATGTGTAGAGGTGTTTTAATAGCCATAATATTAGAGTATTTCTCCTGGTTTTTCAACCTTAACGATAATAAATGGCTTGGTCTGGCCCCATAAAAATAGTATGTTCTTCTGGTCCTATGCATCAGAAATTCTGCTCTATGTCTCAACAGTGAATTCAATTCAGATCTCACCACAGCAATTTTCCCTTGTAAAATCCCAGATTGCTTAACATGTTGCTGATTCTCAAGCTGACTAAGTGTACGCTCCAGCTCTGTTATCTTATTCATTTTACTTCTGTTAAGATGCGAGGCAAACGCAATTGAGGAGTCCCTAATACATCCCTTTATGGCGTCCCATACAAATCTAGGGTCAGTAACGGAGCCTGTATTAAGACCTATGAAGGTATTAAGTTTGTCCCTGAGGAATATACAGAATTCTTCATTTTTTAATAGTGAAGTATTAAATCGCCACCGTGGTGCTTTCATCGGCACTACAGACAGCGTGGCATGCACAGAGACAATGCTATGGTCTGATAGGGAACAAGGTCTAATTACAGCACTATGTAATTTAGAAAATGATGCGGGGGAAGCTAACATGTAATCTATCCTAGAATAACTCTGATGTCTTGCTGAGTAAAAAGTGTACAGTTTAACTGTAGGATTAAGTACCCGGCATAAGTCTATTAGGCTAAAGGCCTGAAGGAAACCTTGGAGGTCTTTAGATGCTCTCATCTGGGTGGGTGAAGCTTGTTGGATGGATTTATCCAGTGCCAAGTTTGCAAGTGCATTCATATCTGCTCCCAGAATGAGGGAGTATTCCTGGAGTTGTAGTAAAATCGAAGTTAAATAAGGAAAGAAGTCTGTCTCGTATTGGGAAGGAGCATAGACAGAAATAAAAGCCAATTTACGCCCTGATATTACTGTCTTCACATATGAAATTCTACCATCTTCACTACCAAATGTTCCTAATATATTCAATGAGAGACTGCGCTTCATCACTACCAGCGAACCCCTAGTTTTGGTGTCTAAAGACGCAGATGCAGCCACATAGTAGTACTTATTTGAAAACCTGCGGGTGTCGGTTGTTCTTAAATGGGATTCCTGTATTAGGGCAATATCCACACGTTGTCTGCGCAAATGGTCCAGACAAGCTGTTCGTTTAATTTGACCATTCAAACCGTTTACATTCCAGCTAACTATGTGAAGGCTGCTCATCATAACTGCGAGAAATTATCAACTTAACTGCTATATACATTGAAACATAATAGCAAAAGTGAGAGTAAACAGTGCAAAGTACAGTAAATAAACATACCAATGAGAGAGATCCGTCCCACCCCAATTAACCATGTCGCCATATCCCCTCCCCACCTTCCCACACCAAAACCAAACTCTATTAACACAGTTACCAAAAATGCCATCTTCGTGTGATTTCCCCCTAAAGTTGGACCCGTGGTTTTTAAGTGATGTACCGTCGTCGCTCGTGTGTGGCTTCTCCCCCCGCCCCAGAGTTAGTTCAGAACTATATGTATATCATACCAAACTTAAATGCAATGAGCTTTCTACGTAGCCCATGTTGAAATACGAATAGAAACAGTCAGCAGACCAAAAAAAAAAAAAAAAAAAAAAGGAAGGAAATAGCACTTGTGTATGTTAATATACACACCAGCAGATGCATTTAACAATTCTAGTAAACATTACAGCCACTACCAAAGTGAAAGGTCGTACAATGAGACAATACTCGGACACGGTTACCTCAGTGATCAAATTCTATTTATTAGCGGATTCAATGAAGACCTTCGCCTCACGCGCGGAGTTAAAGATGTGGCTGGCTCCTCCGCGACATGCTTTGAGTCTCGCGGGGTAGAGAAGAAACGTGCGAAACCCTTGCTTCTGCAGAATGTCCATCCAGTCGGAGTAGGCCAGCCTGCGCTTGAAAGTGTGCGGACTGTAGTCAGGGGTGAAGCGTAAGGCTTTCCCATCGACCTCCACGATATTGATCCGAGCTGCTTTGAGAAGCTTGTCTCTGTCGGTAAAACGGAGGAGCTTGAAGATGAGAACGCGAGGAACAGGTCTGCCGTTCGCGTCTTCCTTTGGAGCGCCCACGCGATGTGCTCGCATAATTTCGACCGAGCACAGCCCTGGAAACCAACGCGGGATAGCTTCCGTGAGGTAGGCAAGAGCATTTGCGGTTTCAGCATTTTCTGGAATGCCGTGAACTCGAATGTTATCTCTGCGCGACCTGTCTTCCATATCCGCTATTTTCTCCTCCAGTCTGGCGTGCTGTGCTTCAAGCTTGCTCACCGCTGCCGATAACTTACTATCCAACTCCGCCATGCGGTTCTCACTTTTTTCCATGTAGTCGGCTGACTTTGAGACATCAGCATGCATAGAGACAATTTCTTCACGAAGTGAGGCAACTTGCGTATCCAACAGGGTCTGAGTCTTATTTATTAGCTGCGCCACCACGTCTTCCAAGAGAGTGGGGATAGCCTCCCTTATAGCATCGGCAACCGCTAGCTTAACTAGCTCAGCAAGTTCGTCGTTGTCAGAAAGACGTGTAGTTGGCTGTTTGGCGTTTGCTTTTCTGGAACTGGTTGCCATTATAGTGTGCTAAAAGACTTCCGAAGAGAAAATAAGCTGACTTAAAGTTCAAAAATTAAATTTAAGGTATGATAATCTTCAAATTCTTGGGGGATTACGCCGAGCTCTCGTCGAAGCCTTCTACATCCCTCGCGGTGACCACGTGACTCGTTTTCACCTGAATATATTTCTGAATGTCATTTATTGTTTCACTTTTCACAGTATCCTATTATCATATCACAATTATAGACATTCTCATGCTTAATAAGTCCTTGAAAATGCATTTGGGATTTTAGCTGCAAGATAGTGAATATCTGTACGGCCAATGAACTTTGTAAAAGTATGTGTTGCACTTCATAATTATGTGACATGCACAAATGTAGCCAACATGAACTTTGTAAAAGTATGTGTTGCACTTCATAATTATGTGACATGCACAAGTGTAGCCAACACATGGTTGAAACAAGGTCATACATACCACCAGATTATGTAGACATGCTTATTGGCATGTAGAGATAGACAGCCTGGAAAGTGGAGGAGACAGGGGGGCAACTACTTTCAGGAGTCAGGAAGATTGTCAAGTGCACAAGCTACCAGAGCAGCTATAAGCATGCAAAATACCTTAGCACAGTTTTTCGGTTCAGCTTAGGGATCTTTGTCATGGCAAGATGTCATTATCAATAGAGGTGTACTTACATGTGTGAGGAAAATATTTCTACATAAGTTGTATATAAAATTTGTAAATAAATATAAATACATATATAAAATATAAATAAAATTTGCTTACAAAGTCATATTTAATTTGAAAAACAGAAGATATGTTGTATAATGTATTGTCGTAGTGTCTTATTCACTTAACCGGCATGTGCACAACACAGCAAACAAAGCCTCCCTTGTATATCTGCGGTTGTTTGATTTCTCCACAACCATGTCATATGGCTCGCTGAAGCCAGACAAAAGTTGTCTCCACAAAAAACACCTTTTAAGGGATAAATACTCCATCCATCCATCCATCTTCTCCGTCAGGGTCACGGGGGGATGCTGGAGCCTATCCCAGCAGTTTTCGGGCAGAAGGCAGGATACACCCTGGACAGGTTGCCAGTCCATCGCAGGGCAGACAGACAGACACAGTCAGCCACTCACACACAGGGGCAATTTAGCATGTCCAATTGGCCTGACTGCATGTCTTTGGACTGCGGGAGGAAACCGGAGAACCCGGAGAAAACCCACGCAGACACGGGGAGAACATGCAAACTCCACACAGAGAGGACCCTGGCCGCCTGGCCGGGGAATCGAACCCAGGCCCTCCTCGCTGTGAGGCGACGGCGCTACCCACCACGCCACCGTGCCGCCCGGGATAAATACTCAAAAAAATTTATAGAACCCAGTGCACCCTAATTACCAGATCACCCTAATTCTAACTCTTAGTGTCTGCTAGTGTAACGGGGAGCGAGGTGGCGGACGCATGTGCGGAGGTACGCCACTTTTATTGAGGGCAAATCCAAAAGCCAATATGGACAGATTGTGGGACAGACATGACATATACAAGAATACAACAAACAACACAGATTCAAACAAAGCAGACATCAAACAGCAAACAAAGGCCAATACAAAGACCAGCGAATACAAAGGGCAAACACAGGGCTTAAATACACACCGGGAAGATGAGGGACAAGTGAAAACAATTGGGGTGGAGTAACCAAACAAGGTTGCAGGACTTGAAAACCAAAACAAATGCACATGGACAGGACTGGGAGGGGCCAATCGTGACAGCTAGAATATATACCTGTCTGTTTGTCATACATTTTGCTAATTTTTGTGTCTGTGTTTTCCAGTGCATACAGAATGTTTATCTTTTTGACAGTTTCTTTCTCATTATCTTATTTTGTCTCCCGTTACTCTTTTTTTTGGGTTTTTCCCTTTTGGTATAATGACCCTCGCCTGTTTACTCACTACCCTTTTTGCCTAGTTCTATGTATTGTGTTTTCTTTCTGCTGTTTTTGACCTGAACTGGCTTTGACAATCCTCTTCTGAATCATTCCCTTTTAAATAAACCTTATGGTTTATCTTACATCTGCAAGCATCTGGTTTAATTAACCTAGCATTGCAAAATTCTCATCTCAACAGTGAGTAAATAGGATCAAATGTAAAAGTCAGCATTGTCAGCTGTACAGCTAAGTACAATTAGAGCTAAAACCATACCACCGGCTTCGCTGCAATCAGAAAGGAGTATGTCAGTAAACCAGATAAATTTGATGGGTCACCTGACCTTTGTTGTGGATTTTTGCTAAAATGCTCAATCCTTTTCAGTAACCTTGAACCCAGATCTAACTGAGCATCTGTTTCCTAGCGACTGACTGGTAAAGCCTCAGAATGGGCTAGGGCTGTTTGGCCTCAGGCAAAGTCAGAATCCTATGAACAGTTTCTCACCAACTTTAAAGCAGTCTTTGATTTGGTAGTAATATTTGATTCTCAGTTAATCCTACTTCTGATGATATTCATGATAGCAGCTGGTGCTTTTTTGTGAAGAATGATGGTGCACATAGTACAGATTGTCGTGGGCTTAATCAGATACTGAAAGTTATCTGTATCCTCTTCTGTTCATTCTAGTAACCATCAAGCAGTTTTCAGGTGGCACTATATTCAATAAATTGGACCTCTGTACTGCATATAATCTGATCAGAGTAAGAGAGGGTGATGAGTGGAAAAATGCTTTAATTGTTTTTATTGAACGCTATGAGTACTTGGTTATACCATTTGTTCTCTCTCTTCCTCTGTTTTCTTGGCATTTATCAATGTTGTCCTAAGAGACATGTTGGGTCAGATTGTTATCACACATTGATGATATTCTTATATATTCCCCTGATCACAGCACACACATTCTACAAGTCTGCCTGGTGCTCGCCAGGTTCCTATAGAACCATATATGTGTGAAAGTGGAGAATGAGAATTCCACTTGTCCTTTTTAAGCTACATTACAAAATCCCATGTCTTGAAGACACTGGACTGCCTTCTTCTACACCTTCTCAGTCCCCAGGTTCGACATGCAATGGACCCCCTACTGTTTGCCTACAGGGAGAAAGTGGGAGTGGAGGATGCTATGCTATACCTCCTCCATCGAGCCCATTCTTATCTGGACATGGGTGGTTATGCTGTAAGAGTCATGTTCTTTGATTTTTCCAGTGCCTTTCATACCATTGGTTTTTCCAGTGCCTTTAATACCATTCTGCCCCTCCGACTGAGAGACAAGCTGGTTGACATGCAAGTGGATCCACACCTGGTCTCCTGGATTACTGACTACCTCTCTGGCAGACCTCAGTATGTCAGGCTGAAGGACTGTACATCAGAGACTGTGGTCAGCAGCAAAGGAACACCACAAGGGACTGTACTTTCCCCCTTTCTCTTCACACTGTACACCTCAGATTTTCAGTACAATTCTGAGACATGTCACATGCAGAAGTTTTCTGATGACACTGCCACTGTGGCTTGTGTAAGGGGAGGGCAAGGGGAGGAGTACAAGACCCTGGTGAAGGACTTTGTGGAGTGGTGCTGTGGGAACAACCTGCTTCTGAACACTGCCAAGACCAAATAGATGGTGGTGGACTTTTGCAGGGTTAGGCCACCCACACAGCCAATCTCTGTTGAGGGGGTTGAAATGGAGAGGGTAATGACCTACAGGTATCTCGGACTGCAGCTGGATGATAGGTTGGACTAGTCAGCCAGCACAGACATCCTGTACAGGAAGGGTCAAAGCAGGCTCTACTTCCTGATGAGGCTGAGCTCCTTTAACATCTGTAGGAAGCTCTTGCAGATGTTCTCTCAGACCATGGGTGCCAGCTGTCTTTTTTATGCTGTGGTATGCTGGGGAGGAAGCATAAAAAGGAGAGATGAGATGTGACTGGACAAGCTGGTCAGGCGAGCAGGGTCAGTGGTTGTGCAAAACTGGACTCTGTGGTCAAGGTGGCTGAGAGAAGGACGTTACACAAACTGCTCTCCATTATGAAGGATGATGGCCACCCACTGCACACCATCATATTGGACAGGAGGAGCATGGTTAGTGGCAGGTTGCTGTCACAGAGCTGCTCAGCTGACAGATTTAGGAGATCCTGAGCCATCAGGCTGATCAACATTTCCCAGGGGCGCCAGAAGAGAAGGGTGAAGAGAGAGGAGGACTGAATCTGAATCTCATGCTAATCTTGTGTTTCTTTATCCATCTGCACATATAGACAGCGTGCTGCACATATTGCATTTTCTGCTTACCTCATTGCTCATCTTGCACATTTGGACACTAGACACTTTCTTTGGTACAATATATGCACATATTTACTCATTCAGTATGGTCATTATATGCTGTTACCTGTAACGGCTTGTACAGTCATTATTGCACTGCATCTCTCATATATATATATATATATATATATATATATATATATATATATATATATAGGCATTGGAGCCTATCCCAGCAGTCATTGGAAGGCGGGATACACCCTGGACAGGTCGCCAGTCCATCACAAGGCAGTTGTGAAGGAAGTACTACTAAATTTGCCAAAATCAGGTTGACAATATTAGCATTGTCTGCCATCATGTGAACCTTGTTAGCTGGTTAGTTCACTCCAACCTAGCCAACAGTATGAACAACTGACTGAATGAACTAACAAAACGAAATTAAACTCGAACAAGGAAATGTTGAAATTATGTTAAACTGAAACAAGGAAATACTATGAGTGTGTTTTATTTACACAATGAACAATGGAAATGCACCCAGTAATTTCACCAAGGAAACACCAAGAAATGGGTTGCAGTTTGTCTTTCAACGTAAATAGGTTAAAAAATCGGTGTCAATTAAAATGCGATTCAGCCTTTTGACTGATCCTCCAATCATCTTGCAGAAGCTCCGTGTCCAGATCCACCCACCCACAGCTCCATTTACCCCCAGACCATCCAGGGGCGGAACAAAATCATGGCATTTATCCAATGACCAGCAAGTTTTGAAGCAATGAAAAATCTCGCTCCATGCAGTCCCATTGAAGTGAATAGACGCTCAGCTTCTACGGGCAAATGCATTGAAGCTCCATGATAAGTAGCTGAATCTGAACGAACTCGTCTTCGACATTAACGTGTTCTAACGCATTTGTAGTCAATGAAATGTTAACACAACTGTACATATTTGACCATTTAATTTTTGACATTTTAGGGGAAGCTGAGCTTCCCTTGCAATCTTAGAGAACTCGCCACTGCTCTATCCATCTGCTACTCCATGCCCTTGAATTATAACTTTTGAAACATGATTCTACAAATTTTCCATCGCACTGTAGGATCGGTAACAAATACACTCGGGTTGTAACTTTCAAGTTCACCTTCAAGTTGTATCATGTTAAGTGCTTTGGGAGTTGTAGGAGCTTTCTGTGAGCATGGGGGGTTGGAGCTTCCAACGCATTGTTTCTCATTACCAAGACAATAGGCATTAATTGCTTCACAGCAGGGGAGTGGGCTACATGGGGGCTGCTTTCCCTTACGAAAATATTCGTAGCTTTAGTCATTCTAGTGTTAAAGGCAGCCTTCAACCCACCCCCTTTTTTTTTTCTCGAAATAAAACTCGCTTATCTTTGCATATGCATCCGCCTCATTGCTCCATATTATTATATGTTTAATATAATATTATATTATATTATTATATATTGTGTTGTGCCTCCTCGTCCTCCCTCCATGTTTCATCCTTGTGCTGTCTCATCTGTTTCCACTCCTGTTTCTTTGTGTGTGTCTTCGGCTCCTGTGGTTCCATGTCCTGTGCTTGTTTCGGATTCTGGGCCTGTTTCAGCTTCTGTGCCTGTTTCTGCTTGTGTTCGTGTGCTTGTGCCTTCTGGTCCTGTTCTGTGTCCTGTGTCTGCTCCTGTGCCTATTCCATCGTCTGTTCCTCGTGTTCTGTGTTCTGTCCTTGTTTAGTTCTGTCTGTTTTTGGTCCCTTGTGCCTGTTTGTTTTTGTTCCGTTGTGTCTTGTTTGGCGCACCTCAGAGTTGTGTGGAACTGTCACAATTGGCCCCTCCCAGTCCTGTCCATGTGCTCGTGTTGTGTTTACTTCTCAGTCCTGTCCATGTGCTTCTTTGTTTTGGTTTTCAGTCCTGCCCCCTTGTTTCATGACTTCACCCCTGATTGTCTCCACCTGTTTTCAACCTGTCCCTTGTTATCCTTGTTTTGTATTTAAGCCCTGTGTTTGCCCCTTGTGGTTTTTGGGCTTTGTTTGATGTTGGAGTTGTTTTGATGTGCTGTTTGTATGATTGTTTGAATGTTTGCTGGATGTTTTGTTTGTTTGATGCTTGACTTTGTATTCTCTGATTGTATCCTGTGTTCTGTTTGTCATGTCTGTCCCGCGACCACTCCGTGTTGGCTGTATGAACCTGGACTGTTACGACTACGACCATGAATTTGCCCAAAATAAAACTCGCTTATTTTCACATATGCATCCGCCTCATTGCTCCATGTTACAATTATAAGTATTAATATTAGCAACAACTGTTATTATAAATTAAAGATTACTATAAGAATAAGAAGAAAATAATAATTATTATATTATTGAAAACATATAAGTATATACATACGTATGCATACAAGCTTGTGTGTGTGGGGGGTCTGGTTTGGACCCTCATTACTGGCCTGAATAATGGGTCCAGTCTGATCATGCTGGTCAGCAGGAAGCTGTGTTACATTGCAAACACAGTCATTATAATCCTGCAATCTGTCCTGGTTGAGAAATTTATTACAGTTCAACTGATTCCAGTTTAGTATACAACCATGTCTATAGAGATTTGTTACTTTTTTGGAGGTGTGCTTTTGAGGATGACGTGGACATAAATCAGTTATAAATGTGTTTGATCTCTCCTGAAATTCTGCTCTAAAAGGTTTTGTCCTGCTGCAGAAGGTAT
Organism: Pygocentrus nattereri; assembly: GCF_015220715.1. Taxonomy (NCBI): domain Eukaryota; kingdom Metazoa; phylum Chordata; class Actinopteri; order Characiformes; family Serrasalmidae; genus Pygocentrus; species Pygocentrus nattereri. Next base: position 12,057,695 of record NC_051228.1, on the reverse strand, counting down.
TGTATCAAACCATTATGAACCCATTTTTTAACATCTTGTACAGATTGTTAATTGCTTACTGACTTAGTTTGTGTTATGCTTTCTATGAATCTTTTTTGTTTGCATTAATGTTTTGATGATTTAGTGTTTTGAACATTTTGAAGGGTCTATAAATATTTTTTTTCTTACATTTTAAGACCCATTTCCTGACATGACTTCCGTGGCGTCCCTTGAGAATGCTACATTCATTCGGCCCTCGACATTTTACATCACTGGATTGTCCAACATGCCAAATTCACTGTATTATTATATATTTCTGTGCTTTGTGTACACTGTGACTGTTTTGGGGAATTCTTTTATCATGGGTACTATATACCTGGCACGCACTCTGCACACAGCAAAGTATATAGCTGTCTTCAACTTGGCCTTGTGTGATCTGTTTGGAAGCTCTGCTCTTATTCCAAAATACGCAGATATGTTTCTGCGTGGAAACCAATACATGTCTTATGAAGACTGCCTGGCAAACATGTTTTTTGTTTTTCTTTTTATGACCATGCAGTCATTTACTCTGCTTACTTTGTCCTTTGACAGAGTAATTGCTATATGTTTTCCTCTGAGGTATCATGCTATTGTCACCAAAACCACAATGACTCTGATCATTGGTGTTATGTGGCTTTTCTCTGTATCTCTTGTTAGTGTCCGTGTGGGTTTGATTACCAGGCTGTCCTTCTGTAAATCTACCACAGTTGGAAGTTATTTCTGTGATCATGGTCCCATCTTCAGACTAGCCTGTAATGATAATTCTCTTAATTTCAAAATGGCCTATGTCTATATTGCTCTTGCACTTTGCCTTCCATTGATGCTAATAGCTCTCTCATATGTTTGTATTGGTGTTGCTCTGTGTAAAATCTCACAAGGTGCTGATCGAATCAAGGCTATGAAAACCTGCACTTCCCACATCATATTAGTGGCCATGTTTTATCTACCAATCATTAGTGTTTATATTACTGCTCATACAACATACATAGATTCAAATAGTAGAATAATCAACTCTGTCATAACACAAACAATTCCGCCTATGCTAAACCCAATCATATATACTCTGAAGACAGAGGAGGTATTGCAATCTATTGAAGTACTCTACAAACGAGTCAAGGTGAACTTTGCAATGGAAGATCCTTTGAAACGCATTCTGAAGAATTAAATGATGCAATAACTGAAGTGTGGTAGGCTGGCATAAAGTAGAGTTAAAAGAGTGAAATTGCTGCCTATGGGCTCTGATTGTAATTACATTTTAAAATATTTTTAAAATAGGCCCATCATTGTAGTTTAATGTACAGCCAGTTAATGTTTCTGCGTATAGTAAAAACATTTGTTAGCTTTTATGTTTAATTTGTATACATTTGTGGATAATGTCTTTACACTGCTTAAATATTTACAAGGTATTTACAGTTATGTAACTATTATTTTATCAATGTAAGAAACACATCAATATAGATGAAACAAACATAGCAGGCACAGTTGTCAAGGCAAGAAACGGATATAAAAAATAGAAAAAATTATATCTTTATTCCATTTAATAATAATAGTAAAATAATATTTGATAAGTGCCTTTCAAGACACCAAAGGATACTATACAATAAAAAAAACAAATATAGAAATAATGTAAAATAAAAAATATATATGTAAAATATGTGAGCAATGATAAAGTTTCAAACTGTAGCTTTCAGTCCCCAGTCCATTTAGTCTGTTGAAGTGTGAAAGTGGACTGTTATATTGAACATTTATCAAACATTTCATATATTTCTACTGAGGAAAGTTATATTGTGATAATTATTGTCACCCTGGCCTACTTTTAATTAATTTAAATCTGCCTCCACAGTAGCTTTGATGCTCCATGGCCATGTTGTAAAATGTACAGTAAAATGGACCAAAATGTGGAATTACAGCATTTTGTGTTTTCTGCCACTATATGTGAGAAGCAGGATTTATTTTAATAACTTTATTGTTGGATGTTCTGCAAAAGATTTTGAGTGAGCACATTAGCACATTCATTACAGAAATCAGACTGATTCATGAAATTTTTTATTAATATCATCCAGAAATGGAAAGTAAAGAATCACATTTATATTAAATACTGTTCTTTGAACATTTTTCCTTTAATATAACATTGCCCTTTCCAAACAACTTTGGACACTAGGCAAAATGTACATAAAAACAAACTGCAATGCTGTGCAAATCATTTAAACCCTATATTTAATTGAAAAAAGTACAAAGACAACACATCAAATGTTGAAACTTAATTTAGTCATTTAAAAAATAAAATAAGTAATTTTATTGTTTTTTGAAAAACATATGCATATTTTGAATTTGATTCCAAAAACACGTTCCAAAAAAGGATGGGGGCAAAAAAGGGAGGGCTGCATCCCAAAACGATACTACTTTCAGAGTAAAGATGAGGAGGGGTTCACCACTCTGTGAAAGACTGTGTAGGCAAATAGTGCAACAATTCAAGAATAACGTTTCTCAATGTAAAATAGCAAAGTACTTGCAGATTTCGTCAATTATGGAAAATAATATAATTAAAACATTTAGACAATCTGAAGAAATCTCTGTACACAAGGGACAAGGCCAAAAACTAGTGTCCCCAGGGCTCTCTGATATATACGTACATACTTATATATCACACTATATATGAGTTATAATATTGTTTGATCTAACCCCTGGCAAAATTATTAATATGTCCTCTGACCTTTCAGTCATTAATCAGATTGTGTCTGAAACTGTGTCGTCATTAGTTTGTGTCAGAATGAAGGAAACTAGCCATTTCTAATTAGAAATGACATTCTCAGTTAAAACAATGACACATAACTTGAATATGTAAAAAAATGTTCCTAGTCCATTTAAATGTTTTAATCATAAAGGACTATGGGAAATGGAATTCTGTGCTGATTTATCATTTAATGTAAAATTTTCATTAATTTGAGAGTCCATTATTGCAGTTTATAATTCAGTACCAATGTATTCTTGTTTAACATGCAACCTTGCCTACAGAGACTTGTGTGTGCTTTTTTTTAATGTGCTTTCGAGAATGATGTAAACATAGGTCAGTTATAAATGTGCCTATCTCCTGACATTCTGTTCCAAAAGGTTTTGTCCTGCTGCAGAAGGTATTGTATCCATCTATTGGGTCATACTATTGGTCATATGCTATTGCTTTTTTTGTGATACATATCCTCTTGATCATTTTTATTTGCTTTAATATTCTGATGATATGAGTGTGAAGAACTGTTTTAAGGTTTTGTAACTTTTTTTTCTTACATTTTATTCAAGACCAGGCTCTTGATATGAATTCCATGGCATCCCTTGAAAATACTACATTTATTCGCCCCCCAACATTTTACATCAGTGGATTATACAACATGCCACATTCTAAGTATTACTATATGTTTCTCTGCTTTATGTATTCTGGGACTCTTTTAGGAAATTCTTTTATAATAGGCACTATATATTTGGCACGTACTCTGCACACAGCTAAGTATATAGCTGTCTTCAACTTGGCCTTGTGTGATCTGTTTGGAAGCTCTGCTATTATTCCAAAATATGCAGACATGTTTCTGCATGAGAACCAGTACATACCTTATGAAGACTGTCTGGCAAACATGTTTTTTGTTTTTCTTTTTATGACCATGCAGTCCTTTACTCTGCTTGCTTTATGTTTTGACAGAGTAATTGCTATATGTTTTCCTCTGAGGTATCATGCTATTGTCACCAAAGCCACAATGACTCTGATCATTGGTGTTATGTGGCTTGTCTCTGCATTTCTTGTTACTGTCCGTGTAGCTCTGATTACCAGATTGTCTTTCTGCAGATCTGCCATAGTTTACAGCTATTTCTGTGATCATGGCCCCATCTACAGACTAGCCTGTAATGATAATTCTCTTAATTACATGATGGCCTATGTATATATTGCTGCTGTACTTTGCCTTCCATTGCTACTAATAGCTCTCTCATATGTTTGTATTGGTTATGCTCTGTGTAAGATCTCACATGGTGCTGAACGAATCAAAGCCATGAAAACCTGCACTTCCCACATAATTTTAGTCGCCATGTTTTATCTACCACTTTGTGGTGTTTATTTTACTGCTCATGCCGCATATATAGATCCTAACACCAGAATAATTAACTCAGTCATTGCACAAATAATTCCACCTATGTTAAATCCAATCATATATTCTCTGAAGACAGAGGAGGTATTGCAGTCTATTAAAATACTCTACAAACGATTCAAGGTGAACTTTGCCATGGAAGAGTCTGTGAAAAATATTGCAAAAAATTAAAATGAGATGATGACTATAGTTTCTTTTATTTGCATAAAGCAGGCAATTTTTTACTGTTTTTAATTGAGTTAAAAGAATGAAATTCCTCCCTTCAGGTTTCTATTACAATTGATTTTTTTTAATATTATAAAAGGTCTTTAATGTATTGCAAGTTACCCTATGTTGTACAAAGTTAGGAAATTGATTTGGAAAGCATTCAGGTATATTTGAATAAATATTTTTTGAATAAATATCTATATACAGGTTAGATATTTATAAAAATGTTCCAAAAAGTCATTTGAACATGCATGGTTGTCCTTTAGGTTTACAGTAGTTTACAGCCATTATTTTCTTAAGTACAAATATGTGAAACTTAAACATAGCAGGGCAAGACCAGAACCACATGAAGAAAAGGAAAAAAACCAACATTTTTTTCAGTTAAATGTTTACTTTCTCATCATGCTCTTTGAAAGATCTTTGGGACAAAGGTAAAAACCAAATTTAGCCATTGTATGGAATGTTTTACTGTTTATTTCTCCGTAAGAAAAGGTCCATTTTTAGATTGCTTGATGACTATGACTTTGGCAATGACTACTACTTTCAAAGGAAGGGATGTAGGGAGTGTACACATTGTGTGGTTGAAGAGAGCTCAGAAATGGCTGCAGCAAAACACAACATAATTTGCTTTTAAATTTGCTTTATAAATAGCCTTTGGTTGGCCATTTAGTTTCACTAAGATAATGCTAATTTCTGTAAAGATGTCTATGGGATTTTAATTGTGTGTTAGCACAGAGTTATTGATGGGTGTATATTCACATTTTATTGCTGATTTCTTCTGTAATCATAGGTATTTAATGCTTATTACAAGCATTATTTTTCTCACAAATAAAGAAGTTTCATGTGGTATGTAAACATTGTTTGTTCCAAAATGTAGCACTCACTGGCCAGTCAAAACAGTCCATATATTTCAGCGAAGCTGCAAAAATAGCCCATTTAGGTTTTACTGCTTTTTTGATGTCATGGCAAGAAATTAGTTAACATATATTCACTTGCTCATCTATAGCAGGTAAATTTGTTCACAAAGAACATATAAGGAGTATTTTGGCTTAAATACAAGTAGGACAACCAGACAGAAAAGAAAACACTTACATATATATTAGGCACAGTATCACGGCATAATAACAAAAACACAGTGTTTATTTGTAAGTGAGAGATGTTACAAAAAGAGTCAGGTTAAAATTAATGATGACTGTTTACAGTAAATAAAACCTCACAAACATAATAAGTGTGTCTCAAGGGAGAAGATAAAATAATATAAATATGAAGTATATAGGCCCTTTAAATCTGAAGATTAGTGGAGCCTGTTAGCAGAATGGTTGAACTGATGGCCTAGCTCTTGTAATCATAGTTTGCCACTGTAACCAAAGAACCATGAGGAATAAGGCAAGCCTTATCAAACATGACTTCTGTCCAGTGAGGCATTTTTCCTCTTTAACTTGTTGAACTGTTGTTGGATGTTTTTTTTTTTTAAAGAATTCTCTTCTGGCAGAAGGAGCATTCGCCCTCCTTCCTGTAACCTTTTTTCACTGTAAGTGTAAAAATTTTTTTTGTATCCTGATATATTGTCATTACATGGACTATGTTACTACTCAACGCTGAACCTTAGTATAAACTTAGTGTGCCAGAGTCCTAACATACCATCATATTTAACGTTGTGTTAATTGCAAATAGCATCATGGTCATATGCTTTCACATTCACATGAGGATTACCGACAAAGCTTACTTCTTGTGCAATGCATTGCCACATTTTCCTTCATTTAAATGTAACAGTGCCACTTTATAACATGACCTATGCGTGCAAAAAAATTACACCTAAACCTTTCTCGTGTTATTTTTTCTCAGTATGAAAATTATCTGGATTAAATTATTCTTTCTACAGTACTTCCTAACATATGTGGTGACATAAGCAAGTAATAATAATAATATTAATAATAATAATAATAAAATTATATTTATATATGCCCTTCCTGGATCGGGGCCTTGTCATGGCAGAAGGGCTTGTGTGGTCTAGGGATCTTCAGAGCTAAGTTGTCAGGAGCAATATGATCCTGGTAGGGTCTCCCAGGGCAAACAGGTCTGGAGTGAAGACCCCAGACTAACATGATCCAAAAAAAAAAAAAACCCCACCATGAAAAACGGGCACAAAATACTGTGTACCCTGCCGGGGATAGGGTCACTGGAACCTACTCCCTGGAGCCAGGACTGGGGGTAGTGTACCCCAGCGAGCACCTGGTGGCAGAGCAGCCAGCCCACGTAACCCAGCCAAGCTCAGCCCAAAGAGGCAACGTGGGAGGACCATGTGGGCCCACCACCCACAGTTGCTGGTGAGCAACTGAAGTTGTACATCAAGCAAGAATGGGAAAGAATTCCACCTAAAAAGCTTCAACAATTAGTGTCCTCAGTTCCCAAATGCTTATTGAGTGTTGTTAAAAGGAAATTTGATGTACTACAGTGGTAAACATGCCCCTGTCCCAACTTCTTTGGAACATGTTGCAGGCATCAAGTTCAAAATCAGTAAATATTTGCAAAAAACTATAAAGTTTATATGTTTGAACATTAAATATCTTGTCCTTGTAGTGTATTTAATTGAATGTAGATTGAAAAGGATTTGCAAATCATCATATTCTGTTTTTATTTATGTTTTACACAACGTCCCAACTTCATTGGAATTGGGGTTGTAGAAGAAAAGAAACTAATTAATTTTCTTTTCAAAGGGATGCAGAAAAGCCTGACATTGCTCAGCTGAATGGGGGCATGCTGACACAGGAGGATGGAGGAGTTTGTTAACAGTTCGAAAGAGTGTTTTTGGCCTAGACTTATTAGCATTAGCCTTAGACTAGCATTATTTATGATGGAGGCGTAGTAATTGAAGTAGGCAGTATTAATGGCATACCTATATATGTGGATGTGTTGACTGTAAGTAAGATAAGTTTTTTTATAAAGGTCAAGACACTGACCAGTGGCCTTCAGTACTTTTAGTTTAGGGGTGAACCAAGGACACAAGTGGGTGGCAGGGAGAGGTCCATTCTTAAAAAGGGCTAAATCATTAAGCAATCCAGAGATAGTGTCATTATAAAGATAAACCATATCCACGGGATGACAGATTATGTAGGTCAGACAGAGCTGAAGACTGAAGAGAAGCAGCAAACAGATTGAGACTGACAGACCTAATATCATAATACAGACAGAAATATCATTAAACCAATAGAACAGAGTAAATAAAGAGTATGACCATGAGTGTGAGTTGGAAAATCAACATACTGCATCAAGCTAAACACTCTAAAACTGAAACGAACTGTAAATGTAAAAAAGGATTCAGTATCAACAATTGAAGTCACCAAGCACAATTATGGCAGAGTAAAGAGATGAGAAGATTGTGATTCATTCAGTTTAGACAAGAAGCTTGCAGCAGGTTTGGGAGGAGGATAAACTAAAGCAAGAGTAGAGGTGAGGAGGAAGCAACCTTCAAAGGAATATATTCAAAGGATGTAGTATTGAATAATGAAAGTTCTTTGACCATTAAACCAGAAGGATAAACCACAGCCAAACCACCTCCTTTCCCTTTCAGTCAGGGTTTTGATAGATAACTGTAGCCTGGGGGCATCAGCATGTTTAAATGTAGTCACCAGGTTGTTGCCAAGTTTCTGAGAGAAAAAACATATACACTTTTTTCTGGGTGATGAGGTCATTAATTAATGAGGCTTTATTGGTTATGGATCATGTGTTAAGATGGGCAAGGTTAAAGGAGCAATGGTTGGGAAGGGAAGTCTCAACCAGCTTTGAAAGTGGATGAAGATGGCCATGATTTATTCCATGGATGGCTTTAGCATGATTATATGTCCATATAGTTGGGATCCACGCATTAGAGCCATCACAGCCATAACTAAACAAGGGTCCTCTTTTAGAATGGTGGATATAACATGTACATCAAGCAATTCCAAGTGTCTCTCCAGCCAGTGTCTCCACTCCCCCAGGGCCAATTTCACCACTGGGAGCTTGATCTCTGACATCATAATTACATTCTGTTGGGGTGAGGTGCTGAGCAAAGAACACACAGGGATGGAGTTTGTGTTCAGACACATCAACCTTCACTATGAATAATAGAGTGGGGTCAGGGAGCTGGCTGTAAATAAGTCAAGGTAGTGCCTCATGCAGGACCTCAGTGCCTCGAGCTGGAAAAATGCAGAGGCATTCAAATGGCATTATGTAATACTCAAGGCATTATAAACATGGTATTCCATTTGTCCCTTAGTGCATCCTAATGAGTTTATAGGTACTGCACATGTCCGGCATTGTAAAAACCGAGGCCTGCTGAATGCTGAGGTCATTAATGGCAATGGGTAGTGGTCTTTGACAGTAATTTTATTGAGGACCTTGTAGACAATGCAGGGCCTACAGCCACCGTCCTTTTTTCCCCACAAAGAAAAAACAGCCCCCATGGGTGAGATGGATAGCCGAATGAAGTCCAAGGCCAATGCCTCCGTGATATATTCCTCCATGGCTGTTCATTCAGGGCATGAGAAAGCAGCCTACCTCAGGGAGGTGTGGTTCCAGAGTAGAGGTTTATGGCACAGCAAGGCAGGACTTGGGCTTAGTGTTTACAAAAGACCTCCAATAGATCAAGGTAGTCAGCTTGGACTTTAGATATATTGGGTCTGACAGATGGAGCCACAAACTGATTGGAAGTCACGGTTGGACCTTCTATGCATGACCCCTTGCACTGTGGACCCCAACCTGCCACAAGCCTGGGCTGCCAATCCAGGTAAGGGTGCTGGGCTGGGTCTGTTGGCTGACCACCCCTGCCCTGAGACAACACCCTTCAATGGCAGCGAGGCGATGGGGTCTTCCAGGTCAACTAAGGGCAGGTTTAAGGTAGTGGCCAAGGCAGCATCCACAAAGTTACCAGCGATCATATTAAAACTTATGGATTAAGAATGGGACCTCACTCAATTTCATATGCATGTGAAGGCAGATGAGCGAATATTTTTGGCAATATAGTGTATATTTATATGGAAGCTACATACACAGAGACAGAGAATTTCTGAAAAGAGAGAGAATCAAGGACTTCATATTTAGGGTGAGTAAAATTACATTTTGGTTTGTTTTTGCTGTCACATGTCTAAAACCTGTGCCACCTCAGCAGAGAATGTGGGCACTGTCCCTTTGGGTGGGGGGACCTGTGATAGTTCACAGGGCTAGGGAGGTAGGTCTGGAGAGGGCAGGCCCATGAAAATAAGAAGAGCACTCTTCATGGGCACAGTGGCTATTATGGCCAAAGCCTCCTGTCCTTGAGAGTACCCCAGAGCCACTGCCAGGGTTGACAGCTCTGCCTGGTGTCTCAGAGGGCAACCCAGAGATGCTGCCAGGGTTGACAGCACTGGAAGGAACCCCAAAACTGCTGCCAGCATCAACAACACTGCCTGGAGCCCCAAATGACTTTCCAGAACTGCTGCCAGCATTGATGGCTTTGCCTGTTGTCCTGGAGGGCTATCCAAAGCTGCTGCAAGGGTCTGCTGCACCACCTGGTGTTCCAGAGAGGAACCCAGAGCCAGCTACAGCATTGTTAGCACTGCCACCACCAAGGTTCACAGTGACTGAGGGCACCCCAGACCTGCTGCCAGCATTGACAGTGCTGCCATGTGCCCCAGAGGATGCTGCTAGCATCAATTGCATCACCTGGTGTCCTGGAGGGTACCCCAGAGCTGCCGCAAGCATCCACATGTGCTTCTGTTTTGGTTTTTAGTCTGGCCTCTTGTTTTGTGACTCCACCCCTGATTGTTCCCACCTGTGTTTCTGCCTGTCCATTGTTAACCCTTGTATTTAAGCCCTGTGTTTTCCTCACTTTCTTGTTGGTCTTTGTATGTTTGTAAACCTGTTTTATCATTCTGATTGTTTGTTGTTTGGGATGTTGCTACCCCCCGATCAATCCGTGTTGGCTCAATGACCATAGACCGTTTTGACCATGACCCTGGATTTGCCCTTAATAAAAGTCGCTTATCTCAGCATATGCGTCTGCCTCCTCGCTCCCCAATGTTACACCACAGTGCCACGTGGTGTTTTAGAGAACACTCCAGAGCTGCTGCAACTGTCGACAGCGCTGCCTACCAGGTGCTCTAGATACAAGAATGTGGCAGTGGGGAGATGGAGTTGCAGGTTCCTTCCTCATAATCATGTACAGCTGTGTTGAATCAAAGGAGGACCAGACACCTTTAAAAATCAACTCTCTGAAGAAGAGAAAGAGAAGAATGCTTTTCTGGAAGCCACATGCCAGAGAGACAGGGAAGTATTTAAGATCACTTGTTAACATCTGGGAACTGAGGAGGACCAGTTGCTGTAGTTTTGAAAAAAAAATCCTATTAGCGGCTCAACAATTCAGGGTCTCCTTTGTCATATTTTTTATTTAATAATATTATTTTTAAAATGTATTTAATAATATTAATAATGTGCAAAGTGTTATCAGTGAGGGGCAGGTCAGTTTAGCACTCTGGACTTTTAATGCAGAGCTGTGCTGTCGCAATACATGCAGAATGTAGTTTGGTATTGTCCTGCTTAAATAAGTAAGGATCCTCCTGAAAAAGACCCCCGGATGGCAGCACATGTTATATAATAATGATATATGAATCATTCAGTATTGATGCCTTCACAGATATGCATGTCATCCATGCCATGTGCACTAATGTACGTCTGTACCATCATGAATACTGGCTTTTGAACTGTGCACTGATAACAAGCTGAGTGGTCTTTAGCCTGGCGAACACAGCGTCCATGATTTCCAAAAAGAATTTCAAATGTTAATTTGTCGGACCACAGGATACTTCTCTACTTTGCCTCAGTTCATTTTAAATGATCTTGGGCCCAGGGAAAGTGGCAACATTTCTGGGTCCTGTTTATGTACAGTTTCTTCTTTGTGTTATCGAGTTTTAACTTGCATATGTAGATGCAGTTTTCACAGACAGTTTTTCAGAAGTGTTCCTGAGCCAATGCAATGATTTCCAGCACAGAATCATGTCTGTTTTAATACAGTGTTGACCTGAAGGCCCAAAGATCATGGCCAGCCAACACTGGTTTTCAGTCTTGTCCCTTGTATACAGAGATTTAAGATTCTCTTAATCTTTTAACCTTATTTTGTACCATAGATTGATATTTTATGTTGAGAAATTGTGAATTGTATTTGATTGTGCAGTCTTTCACAGAGCGGTGAACCCCTCCAAATCTTTACCTCTGAAAGACTTCGCTTCTCTGGTATGCTCTTTTATAACCAATCATGTTACTGACTAATTGCAATTTAACCTCCAGATGTTTTTTTAGCTTTACACAACTTTATCAGCCTTTTGTTGTGCCCATCCAAATTTTTTGGAATGTGTTTCTGGCAATAAATTCAAAATGGGCATATATGGTTAAAAACAGATTCAACATTTGATATGATATCTTTGTACTATTTTCAATTAAATATAGGGTTAAAATGATTTTGTTTGCATTGCATTTACATTATGCACAGCATCTTAACTTTTTTGGAAATCGGGCAGTATGTAAAAAAAGTAGCTGTAATGGTGAAATTATGAATAGAAGTGTTTTTTTGACAAGGGCAGGATGTTTGGTCAATTTTCACATTCATGATGTTGACATTTGGGTGTACCAGGAAAGTGTTTAGAAACCCAATATAAAATCAATAAAATGGGGAATGGAGACCAATATGTATCACAGATAATCACTGGATTTAACAACAATGAATAATTTGGGGCAGTTGTGGGCTGGTTAGGGATCTGGCCCTGTGACCGGCAGGTTGCCGGTTCGATCCCCAGGACCGACAGTCCATGACTGAGGTGTCCTTGAGCAAGACATCTAAACCCCAACTGCTCGTCGGGCGCCGTGGATAGGGCTGCCCACTGCTCCGGGCGAGTGTGCTCACTGCCCCCTAGTGTGTGTGTTCACTAGTGTGTTTGTGGTGTTTCACTTGACGGATGGGTTAAATGCGGAGGTGGAATTTCCCCGGTTGTGGGATCAAAAAAGTATCACTTAATAAAAGCATAGGCAAACAGCACAAATAGTCTTCAAATGTTGCAAGTTAACAAGTGGATCTGTAAGACACATATTGACAGGACGTTGGACAGGATAGGACTACACTGGGAGTAAACTAGGCTGATCTGTCCCTAGCAAGGAACCAGGTGGACTATGGATGATGTCAAAGAAATGAAAAGAAACATATTTCTACCATGCCTAAGCAGACATAACAAAAACAAAATGAGGCTAGAGCAGAAAATAAGCTACATATTCAAACAACAATGCACACTCTCTCTCCCACACAAGCACACACATTTTTAAATTCACAACATTATTGCACTTTTTATTTTACCACAAAGGTATTCTACAGAACATTGTCTATGGGGATTTGTGGTTTTTTTTTTGGAGGTGTGTTTTTCAGGATGATAAACATCAGTTATAAATATGTTTGATCTCTCTTGCAATTTCACTCTCAACAATTTTGTGCTGCTGCAGAAGGTATTGTATGAAACTACTGCAGATCAGTTTTTAATATCCTGCAGTATTGTTTCATTTGAGTTGGTGTTACATAAGCTGTCATTTGCTTTTGATTTACTTTGTATGTTACAAATTCTCTTTCATTTGTAACATACAAAGTAAATCAAATCAATCAATTATTTTATTTGCAGTTATGGTTTAATGATTTATAGTTTGATTAACTGAAGCCTCTGTAACTATCTTTTCTTACATTTACTTTAAAATCAGTCTCCTGACATGAGTACCATGGTGCCCTTCGAGAATGCAACATTCATTCGTCCCTCCACATTTTACATCAGTGGATTGTACAACATGCCACATTCAAAGTATTACTATATGTTTTTGTGCTTTGTGTACGTTGTAACTGTTTTAGGGAATTCTTTTATAATGGGTACTATATATCTGGCACGTAGTCTGCACACAGCTAAGTATATAGCTGTCTTCAACTTGGCTTTGTCTGACCTGTGTGGAAACTCTGCTCTTATTCCAAAGTATGCAGACATGTTTCTGCTTGAGAACCAGTATATATCTTATGAAAACTGTCTAACAAGCATGTTTTTTGTTTTTCTTTTTATAAGCCAGCAGTCTTTTACTTTGCTTGCTTTGAGCTTTGACAGAGTCATTGCTATATGCTTTCCTTTGATGTATCATGCTATTGTCACCAAAACTACAATGACTCTGATCATTGGTGTTATGTGGCTTTTCTCTGTATTAATCACTACTATCCTTGTATCTCTGGTTACAAGATTGTCCTTCTGTGAAACTACAACAGTTGGCAGTTATTTCTGTGACCATGGCCCTGTCGTCAAACTATCTTGTAATGATAATACATCTAATTACATGATAGCCGATACCTATATTGTTTTAGTTCTTTGCATTCCATTGGGACTAATAGCTATCTCATATGTTTGTATTGGTATTGCATTGCTTAAGATCTCACATGGTGTTGATCGAATGAAAGCTATGAAAACTTGCACTTCACACCTCATATTAGTGGCCATGTTTTATGTACCAATCTTTAGCATTTATATGTTGACTCTTACAACATCTGTACAGATAAATATGAGAATACTAAACTCAGTTCTAGCACAAGCAATACCACCTATGTTAAATCCCATTATATATACTTTGAAGACAGAGGAGGTATTGCAGTCTATTAAAGTACTCTTCAAACAAATCAAGGTAAAATTTGACATGGAAGATTCTGTGAAAAGCATTGCAAAGAAATAAACTGACATATACAGATAAAATAAAAAAAAAAAAGAAACGGCCTAAAAAAATGAGGTTGCTTTGACTTACATTAAAAGTAAGTAGGTTTTTTCTTTCTCTTGTAAAGTGTTAACAATTTGGTGATTTTGTTCCGACAGCAACAAGATATATTTATATGTATATTTCTTCTTTTTTTATATTATAATTATATTATATTATAAAATGCAGAGTAATAGGTAATTTGTCACTGGTGTTACCCCTTACTGAGACATTCTTTTCATTTAGTCTACATTCATTTTGCCTACATCTTTTTAATTTACATTTAATCTTACTGCATTTACTGAAGAAAGGGGTTCCAAGAGTTCAGAAACTTTTTTTGTGAGCTAAACAGCAAAACATAGTTATGGTATTATGTTATTTAGCAGGCAGTTTCGAAACAAAACATTATTTCTTTTTAAACTGTCCAGTCTCAGGACTGAAGAGGGTATGTTTCTTTTTTTTTTGTCTATTTTTTTTGCCTGCCTCTCTATTGTACTCAGTTTGGCTGACCTAGCCAGGGTAGCAAAGTGATTAAATAAGCAATCAAAGACTTAAATATTGATAAATATCTTATTTCTATATTTTCTGTTTTTTTTACTAGTGTTCTGATCATACATGACATTAACATTAGCCACTGTTGTCACTACATGTCACTGGTATTATATTAATAGTGATCAAACCACAGGGATTGTGATATCAGTTGCATTCTGGTTAAAATTGAGTATTTTGTAAATTGGCTCTTGTAAATTGTAAATTGGTGGTCAGGTGACCTTGTGCAACTATTTAAAATCAGTAATAAAAATGATATATGGTGATTTTAATTATCCAGCCATTAAAGCAGATAACACCAGTGACATATAGAAGTAATGTGGTGCCTGTTAAACAAAATTATTAATAAATTCATTAAATATAAGTAGCAAGTATGGACTTTCTTATGCCTTGAGAAGTGCTTTCTTTCTGATGAGCCTTGACCTATGAAAAGTTACAAAATACTATGTAAATGTAGTCCCAATAACACCTGTGACCAAAATCTCTTTTACAAATGTAACTTTAAATAAAATATGTTTTTAAATGTAGCATAATGTTAATGATACAGAAAGTAAACAATAAAATATTTTATACAAATTCCTAAGTTACACCTCTTCAAAATGTTTTATATTAATAACGGCTATGAAACAGTGAAAAAAAAACCCTCAAATATATATTGTGTCCTGGTAAACATGAACAAAACAGGCTAAAAACACTCTTTACTGCTTAATTTGCAATTAAATTAGCAAAAAACTAATGTTTATTTCAGGTACAACTATTAAAAAATTATATATATATATTCCTCAAATCTGTGTGTCATAATTTTTGGCACCTCTTCATTTAATACTTTGTGCAGGCCCCTTTGCAAAGATAACAGCTGTAAGTTTTCTCATGTAATGCCTAATGAGACTGTATAACAAATGCTAAGAGATCTGAGACCATTCCTCCATAAAGAACCTTTCCAGATCCTTCAGATTCCAAGGTCCATACTGTGGACTCAGCTCATCCCACTGTTGTTCTATGGGGTTTAGGTCAGGACTGGGATGGCCATGACAAAACCTTAATTCTGTGGTCAGTTAACCATTTTTGTGTTTGATTTTGAGGCATACTTTATATCACTGTCCTGCTCGAAGATCCAAACTAAGGACCAGTTTAAGCTTCCTTGTTTAGGGAATTTATTTCTGCTGATACTTGATGGAGTCAAGGTACTGGATGGATGTGATACTGTTTATTGGGATAAACTGTAAAATTGATGTGGAAGGTAAATATTGTTTAAAGTATCAAAGTGTAGTATTCTGTCCCCAGTCCATATCCCCTGACACTAAATGGCACAAACAACAGGTACACAAACTAATACTAAACTAAGAACATCAGACAACACAAGCAAGTGGCTTTGTTGGAGGGTGTGCTACCATAGGCCTTTGCACATGGATGTATGTGTAATTATATATATATATATATATATATATATATATATATATATATATATATATATATATATATATATATATATATGTGTGTGTATATATATATATATATATATATATATATATATATATACACACATATATACACACACATATACATACACACACAAATATTTCCAAATTTATTCAGTGGCCATCCAAATCATTGATTTCAGGTGTTCCAATCACTTCCATGGCCACAGGTGTATAAAACCAAGCACCTAGGCATGTAGGCATGCAGACTGCTTCAACAAACATTTGTGAATGAATGTATCACTCTCAGGAGCTCAGTGAATTCCAGCATGGTAACATGATAGGATGCCACCTGTGTAACAAGTCCAGTCGTGGATTTCATCGCTGCTAAATATTCCACATTCCACAGGCTTATGGAGAAGAGGGGATATAAACCATGTCTCCATGATTAGATGTCACCTTGTGAACTCCACAGAGAGGACATTGACAGGCTCTCAGTGTGCATCATGGACTACATTAACTTCTGTGTGGATTACACTGTCCCAACCAGGACTGTTAAATGTTACCCAAACCTCAAGCTGTGGGTAACAAGGGATATTAAAGCTCTCCTTAACAAGAAAAGGAGGGTCTTCAGAGCTGGTGACAGGGAGCAGGTGAGAACGATCCAGAGGGAACTGAAGACAGCTATCAGGGAGGCGAAGAACAAATAGAAGAGGAAGCTGGAGTGGAAACTCCACACCAGCAGAACAACATGAGGGAGGTTTGGAGTGGAATCAGGACCATCACCAGCTTCAGGTCCAGCAACAACAGAGGAGTAGAGGGCAGCGTGGACTGGGCCAACAAGCTAGATCTGTTCTTTAACAGATTTGACACTGCAGGTTCTGCCCTCCCCTTCACAAAGTGTGGTTCATCTGTGCAAAACTCAGTACCAAACAGTACTGTTCATATGTGTAATAATAATAGTGTGCAATAACTCAGAGGTACAATAATTTGAACTGCCTTATACTAGACGTTTAATATTTATCATCACAGTCACCACTTTACTATATTCATAAGAACTTAAATCTTGTGTACATATGCCAAATTTCTCTTTATCTTTGTTTTAAATGATTAACGTGTTTATTCTTTTACATAAATGGTTGCAAAGCATTCTGAAAGGCAGCTCTAGGGGCCAGTACCAGAGAAGCAGTCCTACAAGCCTACAATCAACAGGTCTGGGAGTTGGCACTTAACTTCTTTACGTGCCTTGGCCCGCTGGCGGGCTAGAAATGTGTCATAATGTTTGCCAGTGTTTATGAATAATTATAGGGTCAATATAGAGACCCAATATGTCGTATAACAGCTTCGAACCTCTGCTTGCCAGCTATCTAGCCAGCTGTATTTCCTTTCAGAAAATAACCATTTTGGGCGAAATATACCTTGTTAGCAAAAGTTTTATTAAAAAATAAGCTTAATATTTTTTATATTTGCGGTTTTTATAAATCCATATTTGATCCAATGTGGGCATGTTATACATCATTCAAACCGTCTGGCTCTCCAGATTACGATGCGATGATCCGTTTTACTGTACAACGTAGGGTTTCCGAATTAGAGCCAAAAGAGTGTGGCATTTCAAACAGGAGACTTTTTTTTCTGAAAACTGAGCAGACGTGCGTAATGGCCACTGCCGCTAGGAGATGCACTTCACACACAACTCACACCATCGCTTACCTCTCCTTGTTGGCTTCAAAATGACATCACACCTGTGTTTTTCCGACAATGCATTCGGTAGTAATCCTCTTTTTTGTGCAAAGAGTGCTTGAAAAAAAACAGAAGGCAAAAATCTTATGTCTAATTTAAACCCAAATTAAAATATGTTCTCCTTGGGCTATCGCTTTCAAACACACATGCTCGTAAAGCTGAGATTCTCCCCTTTCCAACGACACGTCAATCAAACCTGTGGGTCAATCAGGTGCTACGTTAGGCGGACGCGGGATATAAACAGGAAGATTAGCTCTGGATAGCACGCCAAGAGCGCAGCAGGCACGGTGAACGCCATAATGAACGCCATGGTAAACACAGCTGAACATTATTATTGGACTTAAATATGACCTGAATCTTTTTATTACGTGCTAGAAATACGTAGTGTATAAGTTCAATAAGGGACAGAGACAACCATTTAATTGCAGTTTAGACCACTGACAAATATGTATCCTGAATGTGGTTTTCTTTTCTTTTTTTTTTTTGTTCCTTTTGTTGTCAATTTTATTTCTTCATGCATTGGGTCATATTCAGATATTATAGGCAAGATTTACCTGTGTTCTTAAACAGGTGTTGTGTATCAGGTAACAAGGGTTAAACTCTCTTATAACATACCTGAATATTCTAGTTGTTCATTCCTAGATTTTGAAAATTAAACCAATCTGATGATATAAGAATGTTCCTTTTTCTTTGTTTAAAACAAGGAAGACTGTGATTCTTGGGTAGGCTTTCCTAAAATTATGCACAACCAATCAGAGTTGGAAACAATGAAGCTGCTAATTAAACAGGTTATGAAAACCTATCAGCACTTCTCAACAAGAAGGTAGCTAAATTTCTATGTTTGTGTTGGCTTTGGCCAGAAAGACAGGTCAGACATATTAGAATGCTTCAAGATCTGAAACCTTTGTTGTTTTTGTAACTTGTCTGTTTACCTACGCACCTTAAGTTTAAACTACCCTCAGAGAAGGAAGGTGGATATTTCCTGTCTTATATATATATATATTCATGATATCTGTTAGTTAAATTACTATCACCAGCCTCAGAACCCTGATTGCAATCTAAACCTCACCAGCAGAGTGGGAGCAGTTTTCACACCATGCAGACTCGGCCTCACACCCAGAGCCATGCACTAACCTGTGAGCCGGTCAACCATCAAAGGGCTGCCAAGTTCCACCTTCAGATGGCCACGAGATGCCTTCACCCAATCACTGACAGAAAGGCATTTGCCTACACGGAGATGCAGCGTCCATGACCAGCGAGGAGATGAAGCAACGCGTGAGCTCCAGGCTCCAACCAAGCCGACCACAAGACGGCTATTCTGTCAGCCCCAACTCCCATGTAAGGTGGTTCCATCAATTTGCATTCAGGGCCCTGTCCCCAGTTTATTTAATAAGAGAACTTTAAAGAGAACTTTGCCTTCCACCCAATGACTGCTGGGATAGGCTCCAGCACATCCCCGTGACCCTGAGAGAGAAGCGGCTTAGAAAATGGATGGGTGGATGGACTTTAAAGAGGGTTCATCCAGCTATACAGTTACTCTCGTCCATACTTAGTTTAATTCTCTAGATGCTCTTTCAAGTCTAAGTTTCGAGCAGTTTCCCAAGAACTACACTGCCTCATCGCATTTAACTGTGAATCACTTTACGTGAGTTATTTTGCCCTTTTGACTTTATTTATATTATTTATATTTATATTGTCTTTTTGTTGTGTTTTTATTTTCTCTTGTCCATCATTAAATGTAGTCCAATGGTAGTTTTATATTTAGCCAATAAAGTCCCTTTTATTGAAGCATCCTTGGTGCAAGTGTTTCTCTCTCTTGCCCTGGCCTGTAGACTTTGAATAAATCCAGGTTACCCCACACCCTCATCTAAAGTTCTAGCAATAATAATATTAAAATTGCAAAACTCGCGTGGCCCGCTGAAAAATGGCTGCATAAGTTTGCTCTCCACTCCAATCTATCATTAATTTAGATTCTACCTTCGTTTTATTTGTTTCAAATACTGCTTTTTTGAACTTGTTGGAATTCTGACATGTCTGAAAGCCAAGATGTACGAGAATTTCCTTTGTTCTCATCCTCACGGCCTCAGAGAAGTACAAAAAAGAAGGCCGTGTAGCAAGAGGAACCACCACCGCCATTAGCCTCACAGAGTGACGCTATTATAGCTGAAATTCGCTCAGTTGGCTCACGATTGGGGTCTATTGATGACCGCTTAGATGGCATTGAAGCTCGCTTGGACAATATAACAACATGTCTTTCTTCAGTGAAGGCAAGTTTGACAGAATTGTCTGGGAAAGTGGCCGCAAACTATTCGAGACTAACTGAGGCAGAAAACAGAATTTCTGCGTCTACAAGCAGAAGGTCTGTCTCTTCTCGACGGCTGCGGCTGCGAAGGATTTCCTAGCCAGTATTGGGAATGAAGAACGATAAGTAGTTGACTTAAAAACACAGTCGTATTGATGTGTTTGAGTGTTTATAAATAGAGGAGGAGGTAGTTTGCCATGCCAACCTTGATTTTTCCCTGTTTTTACTGCTGAGTTTTTTAAATGCATCTTTACGTTGTTTGGTTATTTACTCCCTTGTATATCCTGTTATTTTATTTAGAAAAGGATTGGTATTATAATGGGTAATGTTATCATTTATTTTTGACAAATATGGGGGAAGCTTAAAGAGAAAAAAGAGGTCTGGCTGATAGATATGGTTGTTATAGTAGGTATGATGATTGGAGCGAGGTTATGATTTCTTTTCTTTAATGGCGCATTCTCCCCGGGCTCGCTTTTCTCTTTGCCTTGGTTGTTTGCTGTTGATTTTTTGCTCTGCGCCTTTTTTGGGTTAGTGACCTAAATTCGCTTGGTATGCCCTTTCAGTTGGGATAGGGCAAGGGGAGGGTTTAGTGGGTAACTGTCTTCTAAATTTCCATACGGTTGCACTTGGAGTTCTTTGTTTGGTCAGGGTAATATGTTGCATTAATACAGTTGTTATCAGGATAGTTATTTTAAAAGTCAGGTATGAACAGTTCTTATAAATATGTTTCCTGGAATGTAAAGGGGTTAAAACATGTGGTTAAAAGAAAGAAAATACTAATGTTTCTTAAAAAGGAGAGCGCATCTATTGCTATGCTTCAAGAAACTCATTTATCAGACATGGAACATGTAAAACTTAAAAGGGATTGGGTAGGACAAGTTTATTTTGCATCATGTCATTCTAATCCCAAAAAATGCGGTACAGCTATATTAATTAATAAGCATATGCCATTTATTCTTGAAAAACAAATTAGCGATCCTGAAGGAAGATATGTTTTAATTATGGGGTTATTGTTTGGTCAGCATATTCTGATGCTTAATGTATATGCACCAAATGAAGATAGCCCAAAATTTATGTCGGATATTGTTTTATTATTTAATCAGCACCGCAAGGATATGGCCATTTTAGCCGGAGATTTTAATTGCATTTTAGATCAGACCTTGGATAGGTCTACTTCTACTGTAAGCAATCTCAGATCAGCCTCAGTGTTGAGGGGAATGTGTAATGAGTCTGGCCTGGTGGACATATGGAGAGAATTGGATACACAAGTTAAAGATTACACATTCTACTCTAACCCACACAGGTCATATTCTCGCATTGATTGTATTTTTGTGCCTAAGAATTTGATTTATTTGGTAAAATCTAGTAAGATTGGCTCTATTGTTCTTTCCGACCACGCACCAGTATATATGCTAATAGATTTGGGATTTACAGCATATAGAAATAAAATATGGAGGTTCAATTCTTCCCTATTATCTGATACATCTTTTTGCAATCTGGTACGTCAGTGGATCCGAGACTACTGGGAAGATCATAAGCACTCTCCTGTGTCCCCTGCCACTTTGTGGGATGCAGCTAAAGCCACAATTCGAGGTCACATTATATCATATTGTTCTTTTATTAAAAGGAAGCAAGCCCAACAGAGTTTAGAATTAGAAGCAGAAGTACAACGTAAGGAACAATTGCATAAATCTGTTCCAAATCAAGCAAACTGGATTTCATTATGTCAGGCTAAAGCTAAGTTTAATATAAATCATACGAATTACATTTAAAAAATTGCTTTGTTTTTCAAAACAGAAGTATTACGAATTTGGCAACAAATCAAGTCGGCTGCTTGCACACCAGATAAGAAAAGAACAAGATGAGCGAGTTATTAAATCTTTAAAAAATATTGATGGGTATGTTATGTTTGATCCCTCATCAATAAATATGGCTTTTAAGAATTATTTATTATATCTCTTTACAAATCACAAAGTACAGCCTCTGAGATGGAGATTAGTGCATTCTTAAATGGAGTTTCTCTCCCTACAGTGTCTGAGGAGGATAGGGGTTAATTTAGGTGCTCCTTTTACCCCAGAAGAGGCATTTGAGGCTTTGTGTTCGATGCCCTCTCAGAAGTCACCTGGCCCTGATGGTTATCCTTCTGAGTTTTATAAAACCTTTTGGCCAGAGCTTCAGCCAATCTTATTGCCTGTTTTGCATGATCTTATGGGACAGGGTTCAATACCAGAGACTTGGAAAAAAGCAGTAATTTGCTTATTGTTAAAAAAAGTTAAAGACCCTCAGAATTGTTCATCTTATAGGCCTATAAATTTACTAAATACAGATTCCAAAAGTTTTGCTTAAGTTCTTGCTCAAAGGTTGGAAAGCGTCTTGCCTAAATTAATAACACCTGATCAAACAGGATTTGTGAAGAACAGATATGGCTCTGATAATATACATCAACTGTTAAATATTGTAGATTATGTTATGTACATAAAAAATCTTCTTTAATAATTTCATTAGACGCTGAAAAGGCTTTTGATTGAGTCGAGTGGAATTTTCTCTTTGCTGTTCTTAAAAACTTTAATTTTTGTCCTGATTTCATTAGAATGATAAAATTATTATACTCTGATCCACAAGCAACAGTGACCTCTGATGGAGTTTTGTCACAAACTATAAAACTTGCGCGTGGAACTAGACAAGGCAGCCCTCTTTCACCTCTCCTTTTCTCATTAGTAATTGAGCCTCTAGCTGAAATGATAAGGTCAAATACAGCAATTTTTGGTATTTGGGTGGGACATGAAGAACATAAAATCTCACTGTATGCTGATGATGTATTATTATACATTTCCAGGCCAGAGTCTTCTATACCTCCCTTAATGCACTGTATTTCTCAATATAGTGTTCTGTCTGGCTACAAGATCAATCTCTCAAAATCTATGGCTTTACCACTAAATATTTCTGTTACCTCTTCATCACTAACAGATATGCCATTTAACTTAACTATGTGTGGTTTTATATACTTAAGTATTTTTCTTACCCCAGATTTAAATGACCTTTACACTAAAAATAATCTACCCCTGCTAAATAAAATTAAGACTGATTTAACCAACTGGTGTTCTCTCCCAATCTCTCTCTTTGGAAGAATTAATACCTTAAGAATGAATGTTTTACCATGTTTACTTTATTTGTTCCAATGTCTCCCCTGTTATTTATCTAGTTGCTTTTTTAAAGATATAAATAGTCACTTTTCAAGGTTTATCTGGAATAACAAAAAACCCAGACTTAAGTTAGCCTACTTGATGAAACCCAAAGAGAGAGAAAGTGCTGGGATGCCAAATTTTCATCTCTATTACTGGTCAGCCCAGATAAAATATATAATTAGTAGGTGTGCTAATAGGACCTCATCACTATGGTTGAATATGGAATCTCTGGCTTGTACTCCATTATCATTACAGTCTTTGCCATTCATACAGAAGGTGGAGAAATTACATAGTGTGTCAAGATGCTTTGCTGTGTTCAATACGTTGTTGGCTTGGAAAGATGTAAAGAAGTATTTGGGCATAGCTAAGGGTTTATCTCTGTCTTCTGCAATAGCACATAATCCAGATTTCCCTGCCCAATTGAATAACACTGGGCTATTAAGGTGGAACAAATATGATATAAAACAAATTGGTAGTTTATTTTCAAACTGCATTTTGATGTCCTTTTCAGAGATCTCTGATAATCACAAACTTCCAAAAACAGATTTTTTCAGGTATCTTCAAATGCGACACTTTATTAGATCGGTCTCGGGGGTGGGATTGCTGCATTTGGAATTGACAAAAATAGAACAACATTTGTCCACAAGACTCTCTATCACAAAAGGTTTAATCTCAGAGATGTATCATGTTTTGTCTGATGTATCGTGTACAGATTTCTCAGGGGGTCTTAAGGGTATCTGGGAGAGAGATTTAGGTGAGGTTATAGATCATGATAATTGGCTTTCCGTTTGTAAAACTGTGTGTTCTAAGTGCACTTCTGTTAGTGTGCATGAACTTAATTTTAAGTTTATCAACAGAATCTATCTTACACCAATACGTTTGCATAAGATTGACCCAGATAGATCTGATTTATGTTTCAAATGCCAAACTCACAAGGGCACCTTTATTCATTCTGTTTGGGAGTGTGATAAAGTCCAGATCTTTTGGGGGAAAGTACATACAGCTATTCAAGAGATTCTTAATAAACAGATTACCCTGTGCCCTAAATTATTTCTGTTAAATGCCCATTTGGAAGATGTATTTGATTATTTTATGAGACAGATATTTACATTGCTGGTTTTCATTGCCAAAAAATGCCTTCTGCTTCTTTGGTCTACTCCTGAGGTGCCCTCGTTGAACTTATGGCTGTCCCAGATAGCAGCAATACTCCCCCTTGAGAAACTAACATATGACTTGCATTAAAAAACTACTAAGTTTTGGCATATATGGTCTCCGGTTTGGGATTATCTAAAGATCCAAATTTAATCTTGGCTTCATCATTTTAACTGTGTAAACTTTCTTTTCTATTTTATATATCTATATATCTTTGTGCTGAATAGCCCTTTACTCCTTACTTTATACCATATACCTGAATGTGTATATCTGTATTCATGTGTACAACTGTTACCTGACAAGAGCAACAATTAAAAATTTTTTTTTTTTAAATTGCAAAACCTGTTACAGTATTGGTGCCTGAACATTGATTTTTACAGACATTGTAAGTGAGCCAAGTTTAATTCCTCCCTGCTCTACATTCACATTCTCCAACTGGTGGCTTGTGTTTTCATGTTAGCCACGTAATATTAGCCTTGTGCACCACAAGGCCCAACCAAGATGTTGTATGTATTTCAGAGGAAGTGGCACAGAACTGGTGTGTATAAACATAATAATAAAATAAACTAACAAGTAGAAACTGGAAAGAATGACAGGAGCAGTCGTGTGAAGTCAGCAGTGTGAAGTGAAGTCAGAAAAGATCCATCAGGGTCTGTGATAGCTCTGGAGCTCTAATTTGCTACTTATGATGATTCACAAGATTCAGTGTCCACATCACTACAAGCTACCTAATTCAAAAGAAGAAATAAAAATGACTTAAATAAAATAGTGTAATATTAAGTAAAACTGATATATCCAGCATCATTACAGAAAAAATAATATGCAAGGTGCAATACAGCCTAAGGTGCATGTGGTCATACCTGTGGCATGAGAATGTGCAAGTTCTGGAGTGGGAGGTAGTAAAATAGCTCAGTATGGAGGACCATGGCTGGAATATTGCAGTACTAAAGCAACAATGTTCATGGCTGGAATGTCACAGATGACCTGTGTGGTTGGTAAACAGTGACCATATAGCAATAGGTAGTAACAGATCCCATCAGAATGTGTATGAATGAGAGGGAGGCAGGTGGAAAGGTGAAGATGCAAGGAGTAGAGGTCGTAAAGGTGGATGACTTCAAATATCTTGGGTCAACCATCCAGAGCAATGGACAGTGTAGAAAAGAGTGAAGAAGAGGGTGCAGGCAAGATTGCTGTGGGTGGAGACGGGTGTCAGGGCTAATGTGTGACAGAAGGATAGCAGCAAGAGTGAAAGGGAAGGTTTACAAGACTGTAGTGCATCCTGCTATGATGTATGGTTTGGAGACTGTGGCTCTGTCTAAAAGACAGGAGGCTGAGCTGGAGATGGCGGGGATGATGCTGAGATTTCCGTTGGGAGTGACAAGGATGGATGAGATTAGAAATGAGCAGATCAGAGGGACAGTGAAGGTGAAACAGTTTGGAGATAAAGCCAGAGAGGCCAGGTTGAGATGGTTTGGACATGTGTTGAGGAGGAATAGTGGATATATTGGGCAAAGAATGTTGGAGATGGAGCTGCCGGGTAGAAGGAGAAGAGGTAGACCTCAGAGAAGGTTTATGGATGTAGTTAAGGTGGACATGGAGATGGTTGATGTGAAAGTAGAGGAGGCAATGGATGGGGCAAGATGGAGGCAGATGATCTGCTGTGACGACCCCTAAAGGGAGCAGCCGAAAGAAGAAGAAGAGTAACAGATCCCATCAGTCAGGTAGTGTAGTGGCTTCAAATTCTGTCTAAAGTGAACAACGTGCAATAGCATACTATACCATACTGTAGTATACAATACAATGCTACTCTATAAAACATACTACTCTATGATACACATATTATATACACTATATTTCCTAAAGTATTCACTCACGCATCCAAATAATTGAAATCAGGTGTTTCAATCACGTCCATGGCCACAGGTGTATAAAACCAAGCACCTAGGCATGAAGACTGCCTCTGCAAACATTTATGAAAGAATGGGTTGTTCTCAGAAACTCAGTGAATTCCAGCATGGTACCATGATAGGATGCCACATGGGCAACAAGTCCAGTTGTGAAATTACCTTGCTACTAATATTCCACAGCCAACTGTCAGTGGTATTATAACAAAGTGGAAATGATTGGGAACAACAACTCACCCACGAAGTGGTAGGCCACATAAAATGACAGAGCGGGGTCAGCGGATGCTGAGGTGCATAGTCCGCAGTGGTTGCCAACTTTCTGCAGAGTCCATTGCTACACACCTCTAAACTCCATGTGGCCTTCAGATTAGCTCAAGAACAGTGTGCAGAGAGCTTCATGGAATGGGTTTCCACGGCTGAGCAGCTGCATCCAAGCCATACATCAACAAGTGCAATGCAAACTGTTGAAAGCAGTAGTGTAAAGTGCCGCAACTGCACTCTAGAGCAGTGGAGACATGTTCTTTGGAGTGAAGAATCACACTACTCTATGATTGAGTCTGGGTTTGGTGGTTGCAAGGAGAACAGTACTTGTCTGACTGCCTTGTGCCAAGTGTAAAGTTTGGTGGAGGGGGGATTATTATTCAGGAATTGGGCTTGGCTACTTAGTTCCAGTGAAAGGAATCCTTAATGCTTCAGCAGACCAAGAAATTTTGGACAATTTCATGCTACTTTGTGGGAACAGTTTGGGGATGGTCCCTTCCTGTTTCAACATGACTGTGCACCACCACCAGTGCACAAAGCAAGGTCCATAAAGACATGGGTGAGTGAGTTAATTTTGAAAGAACTTGACTGGCCCGCACAGAGTTGGGATGAATGGGCCTTCTTGTCTAACATCAGTGTCTGACCTCACAAATGTGCTTCTGGGAGAAAGGTAAAAAATTCCCATAAACACACTTGAAACCCTGGTGGAAAGCCTTCCCAGAAAAGTTGAAGCTGTTATAGCTGTAATGGATGGGCCAGCATCATATTAAACCCTATGAATTAAGAATGGGATCTCACTCAAGTTCATGTGAAATTCATGTGAAGGCAGACAAGCAAATACTTCTGGCAATATAGTGTGTATGATACTACAGATCATATACTACAAGTAAAATATAACATAAAGAATGTACAAAATGTAACAATTATTTTAATTTAAATAATTTAAAGCGTGATCTTGGAAAGTAGAGTCACTGTTGTGCCTTCTTTCCCAGTGTTGTGTTCACAGACCAGGATAAATCCTCAGATATGTGTTTGAAACTGCATACATTTAGAATAGAATAGAATAGAATAGAATAGAATAGAATAGAATAGAATTCAACTTTATTGTCATTGCGTATGTCACAGGTACAAAGCAACGAAATGCAGTTTGCATCCATCCAGAAGTGCTTAGCAGCAATATAAATATATATCTTACAATGTACAGTAAGTATAGTATATACAGGTTAAAAAAATATGAGGGGGTATGAACATGAAGGGGGTTATACAGGTTATAAACAAGAATGTACAGGTTATAAATATGAGGGGTATAAGTACTATGAACAGGTTATAAATATGAGGGGGTATAAAGTACTATGAACAGGTTATAAATATGAAGGGGGATAAGTATGTACTTATGAACAGGTAGAGTATTTACACAGTATATACAATAATGGGCAGTATATACAGCAGATGTAAGTGCCGGTAAGTGGTGTTGAGTGGTGTGTAAGTCTGTGTGTTAGGGTACAGTCCATTGTTATTTAGATGTCAGGAGGCAGAGTTCAGGAGTGTGACAGCTCTTGGGAAGAAGCTGTTCCGGTACCTGGTGGTCTTAGTCCGGAGGCTCCTGTAGCGCCTCCCAGAGGGCAGGGGGGTGAAGAGTCTGTGTGCTAGGTGACTGGGATCTTTGATGATTTTCCCAGCCCTCTTCAGACACCTTCCTGTAGATGTCCTCTATGGCAGGAAGTGGTGCACTGATGATGCACTGGGCAGCTTTCACCACCCTTTGCAGCGCCATCCGGTCTGAGGCAGAGCAGCACCCGTACCATACTGTGATGCAGTTGGTCAGGATGCTCTCAATGGTGCAGCGATAGAAGTTCACCAGGATGTCTGAGGACAGGTGGTTCATCCTCAGCCTCCTCAGAAAGAAGAGGCTCTGGTGAGCCTTCTTTACCAGCTTGGAGCAGCTGGTCGTCCAGGTGAGATCCTTGGAGATGTGGACACCAAGGAACTTGAAGCTGTTCACACGCTCCACTGCCGTCCCCTTGATGTGGATGGGTGGATGTGGGTCAGCATTCCTTCTGAAGTCCACAATGAGCTCCTTAGTTTTCTCAGCGTTGAGCAGAAGGTTGTTAGTGTCGCACCACTCAGCCAGACGATCTGCCTCCTCCCTATAGGCTGTCTCATCATTGTTTTTGATGAGGCCAAGCACCGTGATGTCATCTGCAAACTTAATGATGGTATTGGAACCATCGACAGGCTTGCAGTCATGGGTGAAGAGGGAGTAGAGGAAGGGACTCATCACACAGCCTTGTGGTACACCGGTGTTTATGGTGATGGTGGATGAGCAGTGGTTGTCCCACCGGACATGTTGGGGTCGGTTGGTCAGGAAGTCCAGTAACCAGTTGCACATGAGGGAACTAATACCCAAGTCTGTGAGTTTTGTGATGAGTTTTGAGGGGATGACTGTGTTGAATGCTGAACTGAAGTCTACGAACAGCATCCTGATGGAGGTATTTTTATTGTCCAGGTGTGAGAGGACAGAGTGCAATGCTATGGAGACTGCATCTTCTGTGCTCCTGTTCTGGCGGTATGCAAATTGGTGGGCATCCAGGGAGGGGGGGGGGGCAGGATTTGAGCTGTGCTAGGACCAGCCGCTCAAAGCACTTTGTGATGATGCGGGTGAGGGCTACCGGGCGGTAGTCATTCAGTCGTGATGGTTTGGAATTTTTGGGTATCGGGACGATGGAGGTGGTTTTGAAGCAGCTTGGTACCACAGCACGGGCCAAGGACAGGTTGAATATGTCCGTCAGCACTCCTGCCAGCTCACCAGAACATGTTCTGAGAACACGTCCAGGGATGCCATCAGGACCCGCAGCCTTGTGGGCTTTAATCCTGCCCAGCGCCACTCCTACGTCGGTGGGAGAAAGAGTCAGTGGTTGGTGGTCTGCAGACACATCTGTCTTGGTTGCAGTTGTTGGGTTCCCTTTCTCAAAACAAGCATAGAAATTGTTGAGCTCGTTGAGGAAGGAAACATCAGAGGAGGCGGGGGAGGGGTTGGTGGTCTTGTAATCTGTCATAATCTGGAGTCCTTGCCACATACGCCGGGGATCGGAGTTGGAGAAGTGTTCTTCTACCTTTGTAGTGGTGTTTGGCCTTTTTGATGCCCTTCTTCAGCTCAGCCCTGGCTGCACTGTAGGCCTGTGCATCTCCCGACCTGAAAGCGATGTTGCGGGCCTTCAGCAGGAGACGAACATCCCGGTTCATCCAAGGCTTTTGGTTGGGGTACATGGTGATCTGTTTCTGGGTGGTGACACTGTCTATAGTGGTGGAGATGTGGTCCAGTACAGATGAGACGTACTGATCCAAGTCTGTGTCAGAGAACATATTCCAATCTGTGTTTTTAAACCGGTCCTGGAGCACGGCGTCTGTCCCCTCTGGCCACACTTTTGTTGTCCTCACAGTGGGTTTCACACATTGGATGAGTGGTGAGTATTGAGGTGTGAGGAAAAGGGAGAGATGGTCAGATTGTCCAATGTGGGGGAGGGGTGTTGCTTTGTATGCCCCAGGCAGGTTGGAATAAACATGGTCCAAAGTCTTGTCCCCTCTGGTATGGCAGGAGACATGTTGGTGGAATCTGGGGAGGACTGTTTTCAGGTTGGAGTGGTTGAAGTCACCAGCAACAATAAAAGCAGCCTCAGGGTGTTTGGTGTGTTGTTTGCTAATGGCTGCATGAAGTTCTTTCATAGCCAGCTTAGCATTAGCGTCCGGGGGTACATACGCTACAGTGATTATGATGCAGTTTATTTCTCTTGGGAGATAATGAGGTCTGCATTTGACCATTATAAATTCCACATTAGGTGAGCATTGTCTCTCGGTAGAGTTTGTGCACCAAGCTTTGTTAATATAAATGCACAAACCTCCACCTCTGGTCTTGCCAGAGTCTTCTGCTATCCTATCAGCTCAGTGTATGTGTCGTCCTGCTAACTCAATAGCGTAGTCCGGGCAGCCGTTGTTTAGCCATGTTTCGGTGAAAACATGAAAACACTTTTCCCACCATATCAACCTTAATGAAGAGTGGAGCATGTCCACTCCTTCCAAGTGTAGCCCTTTAAAAGGAGATAAATAATAAGGTCTAATACAAAAGTTTAAGTTAAATAAATAATTATACAATAGTTGTGTTTATAATTTTATTTTTTATAAAAGTTGACACACTTCCGGTTTTCTTAAAGTTGGATTGGAATGTACTAGTTTGCCAGGTGCTCAGTGCAACCAAGTCTACCTTGCCTGTCAGTAACTCTCTGTGTCTCACGTGATTGGAAAGATCAATGTTTAGCCTGTAAGAGCCCTTAGTGATTGGTTCTGAGGGAGGGGGCGGGAATGGGGGGTGACTCGAACAAGAGGGTGAGAGAGAGTGTGTGGAACAGCGACGGCACTGCAAAAGACATTTTATCCAAGGTTTTTGGAGAAAAATAAGTTCATTACTTGCCCTAGATTGTCAGTTTGATAACCCGTGTGTGAGTGGGTAACTGTATCTGCCAAATGTGGTTGGCTAGATAATTTAAGCAGAATAGAACTGTCGTATATTTTGTCTGTGAGTAGCTCAGCTTTCCAGTTTGTAAGCTAGTGTGTTCCAGTACAGCTCCTGTGCAATCTGATTTGCGTAGCAACACAAGTCGACTAAAACAGTCACACGTTCATCCGTATCCAGTTCCCCGTGCCATTAATGAGGGACTGTTACTGTAGCCACAGGAGGACAGTCACACACCATGAGAAGGGAGTGGGGGCTGTTCGCTAATCCTGGCAAGTGGAACTTTCATCAGCCCAAGCATTGTCCAGCAAGATTGGAGCATCCAGGCGTGAGTAAAAAACCCTTGTCCTGAACTACTGAACTAAGGTAACTTAGAGCTCTAACCAGCACCCTTATCTTTTCATTTTGTTGGCTCTACGGAGTGAAGCGACCAGTGTTTTTACTGTTTTAAGGCCACCACACACCCAAGCCACGAAACAGGCCTGCAACTGGTTCAGACACTAATAGGTATAGGTAGATGCATGCATGCTAGCTATATAGTACCAAAGATTTGTTTCATTGAGTTAGTACAACAAACAGGGAAAGGAGTGTATTTTTGTTCATCCTGGGACTATCCATCCATCCATCCATTTTCTAAGCCGCTTCTCCGTCAGGGTCGCAGGGGGATGCTGGAGCCTATCCCAGCAGTCTTTGGGCGGAAGGCAGGATACACCCTGGACAGGTCGCCAGTCCATCGCAGGGCAGACAGACAGACACAGACAGACACTCACACCTAGGGGCAATTTAGCATGTCCAATTGGCCTGACTGTATGTCTTTGGAGTGTGGGAGGAAACCGGAAAACCCAGAGGAAACCCACGCAGACACGGGGAGAACATGCAAACTCCACACAGAGAGGACCCTAGCCGCCCGGCCGGGGAATCGAACCCAGGCTCTCCTCGCTGTGAGGCAACACCATGCCACCATGCCGCCCTCCTAGGAATATATTGAGTGTTTTGTGTAACTTGAATATTGCTCATATAATTGCTCCACTTTGTTCTGCCTTATGAACAGACCCAAAAAGGGGACAGAAAATATCTCCCAGAGAGAGCAAATAAGCAACAATAAACTAAATTGCAGTTTGAGTCAAGTTAAAATTTGTAATATTGCCTTGTTTGCAGTCTTGTTTAATTTACTAAGTACTGTTGGTTACCTAGCAACATAAACCAGTCAATACTAAGGAGTTGTTACAAATTTGACATTTACTACTGGAACCCAAGCCCCCCTATTTATTTCATAAACACATGCATAAGTATTCACCATAGAGGGATAGGGTGGCTATGCAAGGATGAGCTCCTTGGTCTTGCTTATGTATAGAACTAGGATGTTGTCTGAACACATAGCAGCCAGACGCTGTACTTCCTTGTCATTGCCCAATATCAGCCCTATCATTGTTGCATCATCCACATACTTGATGATGGTATTTGCATTGTGGACAGGAACACAGTCCTAGATGAAAAGAATGGACAAAGTAAACAGCCCTGGGGAGCATGAGTGTTCAGTATCAGTAGGGAGGCCTGGTTCCCAGTCTGACTGAGGGTGGCATTCGGACATATGTGTTGAGGTGCTCCAGGTGGGATAAAGTGATGTGCAGGACTGTGGAGAGTGCATCCTCAGTGGAGAAACTGGTGCAGGAACAATGGTTATAAAGCATGTTTGAACAACAGCCAGTGACAGAAACATGTTGAAGATGCTGGTGAATAACTCAGTGAACTGAGCTATGCAGCCTTACAGGACCCTTTCTGGAATCTCATCTGAGCCTACTGCTTTCCTGGAGTTCACACATGTGAAGCTCTTCCTCACAATATGTGTCTGTAGCACCAATGGTGGGTCTGATGCTGTGGGTTGCACTCTAGTGGTTTCCCTACTACCCTTTCTCAAAGCAGACAAAGAAGCAGTTGAATTATTCAGCTAATGTGGCATCAATATTGGACAGGACTGTACTGTTGCTGTTGTGGTTGATAAGAGACTGAATGCCTTGCCATCCTCATTGAGGGTTACGGCAGATGAAGCACTTCTCAATTTTCTGGCTTTGAGCTCTTTTGGCTTGCTTGATGCCCTGTTTCAGGTTGGCTGTATCACCTGTCCTGTAGGCTGCATCCCGTGCTCTCAGCAGATAACGGACCTCGCTGTTGACCTCGTTGTTTTTTCCATGAGCACTTTGCTAGTGTAGAGCAAGAGAAGCTGCATAAATGTGAATGGATTGGGTTAAAGGCTGTGAACAGTCTTGAAATTTTTTATACTGGTTACCTGGAGCTGGACATAGACATCATGGGTAAAACTATTCTAAATAAACATATATTGATTGGTAATGACCCATCCAGCCCTGCTGTCCAGTGAAAAAGAATGAATGCCATAAAGAAATGTGTAAAGAATATGGTGCAGCTTTGTTTCAGATCCCTCTAGTGCAATTAGTGGCTCCAGCACTGTAGTCTGCATTGCAATACTGTCAGCAGGTGGAGTCTCTAGCAAATGCTAATGCTCCAAGGAAGGTGTGATAGCAGGGAAAAAATTTATTTTGTATCCCAGCAGGTACAATGGTCTTGACTCCTGTTATGTGTCCTCAGCTTCACTGTGCTACTGGCATGCAGGTTGTAAAAGAAAGTAGCAATCCCTACGCCTTTCTTATTGTGCTAAAACAACAGAAGAATGGAAGTATCAGGATGTCTTCTTATACCCATTGGACTCTACAATGCACCTGGATCGAATGTTTGTTGAAAGTTTTTCCTTTACTGTTCAACACCATCTTGAGTGACTGGATACAGTGTTTTCTCATCAATAAGACCTTAAAGTTAATGTGGGCACGAGCAGTGGTGCTACTCTCTTTATAAATCCAGTTATCTTACTATGCCACTTTCAATTAAGGAATGACAGCAAACGGTGATTCACAAATATATATGAGAACTGTTAAATACTAAGATCATCTATTCTGTCCCCTATGAGGTCTGTTCAAATAAATGAATGTTAGGTGGCAGATGTGCAACATGACAACACTTCATTAGACAGTTTAATAAAAACTAAACAAACAAAAGCTTAATCACAATCAAGTTCCATCATTAAAGACTTAACATACTTATATGGTTCGTACAACCATCAATGATTCCCAAGCGTTTAAGGAATATCCACTGAACTTAAAGCAAATCACTTAATCACAACCTTAATTTGGCACAAAAAACCACAAGCAACCAGTAAATATGCCACAAGAACATAAATAAATAAGTAAATTAATAAAACACAAATCCCTAATCTCTACACAGGATCAATGAGTTTTAATCGGTTTTAACCAGTCTACTTGTAAGGTCTGCTCTATATTATTTGATTTTGGTAAAGAACCACAGTTACTGGTGGATTTCCGATTGGAGTATACAAAGTAGCCTATAGTGGAAGGGGGAATGCAAGACTGGGTAGAGGAGCACCAGCAGCGCTTGAGACTACCATATCATATATTCGCAAGGTTTATGGAATACAAATGATTCAAATTACCCTTTACTATCCCCAAGGTAATGGACAATGTGAGCAGTTCAATTGTCCCTCACATGACCTCCTCAGGACTTGAGCAGAAGCAACACTGACCTAGGTACCCTCCTCAAGTGCTGTTTACTTACAACACCTTTCCTCACCAGTCTACTTGTAAGACTCCATATTATTTGATGTTTGGTGAAGCTCAGCTGTGCTTGAGACCACTATACCAGCAAACATGTTGACAACTCGAAGTTCAAGCTGAGCAAAGTAATCAGACATACAATGCCCATGCCCTTGGCCCAGAATTAAGAGAGGAAAAGCATACTATTCAGGGCAGAAAAAAAATTCAGGATTATTGAACCTGTACATATTTTATGAAGACTATTTAGAAACCATATTGTTTTCATGACCATGCAGTCCTATATTCTGCTTACTTTGCATTTTGACAAAGTAAATAAAAACGTTTTCCAATAAGATATCAAGCTAATGTCACCAAAATCACAATGACTGAGAAAGATTCTGAGAAATCATTGGGCCTTGTATGAAAGCTTAGAAGGCCCTAAATGTCTACCACGGTATCTGTCATTAAAAATATGATTATTGTTGACATGTAACCTATATAATGTCCTGGATAATTGCATATATTCACAATCTTGTTATATAACTTTATTTTTATTTATTCTTTTTGGCCATTTGACATTTTGTTCATTTCAAAATTATATGTCAGTTTACATATGATAAACTTTGATCTGAACCCTGGCAAATTGCTTGACAAGACCACTGACCTTTAGGTCATGAGTCAGATTTTGTCAGAAATGGCATCACCATTTCTGTTTGTCAGACTAAAGATTACAGTAGCCTTTTCTCAATCAAAATGATGTCGAATTTGGATAAATATGGATGCATGGCAGGTAGCATTTTAAGCTAACAGTCCAATCAAACACAACTGGGTTCTTTCTTCTGGAGAGCAGTGCTACAGTGAAACATTGCAGACACAACCATGACAACTTTGCATTCTGTTCTTCATCACTGATTGTAAAAATGTAATTCATGAGAGAATCCACTACTACATCTTATAATACACTGCAAATGTATTCAACTTTAGTAGACAATCTTCCCTATTGAGATCTTTTTTTTTTTTTCGGAGGGTGTGCTTTTGAGGATGATGTAACCATAAGAGGGTTATAAATGTGTTTGATCTCTCCTGAAATCCTGTTGAAACGGGGTTTGTCCTGCTACAAAAGGTACTGCATCAAACTAATGTGGATCAATTTTTTAAAATCCATTCCATGTTTATAGTGTGATGATCCATTTGAAGTTTGTATAACTATTCTCTCTTACATTTTATTTAAGACCAGCCTCCTGACATGACCACTGTGGTACCTCTCGAGAATGCTACATTCATCCGCCCAGCCACATTTTACATCAGTGGTTTGTACAACATGCAACATACAAAGTATTACTACATGTTTTTGTGCTTTATCTACGCTGTGACTGTACTAGGAAATTCTTTTATAATAGGCACTATATACCTGGCACGAACTCTGCACACTGCAAAGTATATAGCTGTCTTCAACTTGGCCTTGTCTGATCTGTTTGGAAGCTCTGCTCTTATTCCAAAGTATGCAGACATGTTTCTGCTTGAGGACCAGTACATATCTTACAAAGACTGTCTGACAAGCATGTTTTTTATTTTTCTTTTCATGACAATGCAGTCTTATACTCTGCTTGCTTTGGCCTTTGACAGAGTAATTGCTATATGTTTTCCTCTGAGGTATCATGCTATTGTCACCAAAACCACAATGACTCTGATCATTGGTGGCATCTGGCTTGTCTCTATATTTCTTGTTGCAGTCCGTGTAGCTCTGATTGCCAGACTGTCCTTCTGTAGCTCTACCACAGTTTACAGTTATTTCTGTGACCATGGCCCCATCTACAGACTAGCGTGCAATGATAATTCTCCTAATTTCATGATGGCCTATGTCAATATTGCTGTTATGCTTTGCCTTCCATTGATGCTAATAGCTATCTCATATGTTTGTATTGGTGTTGCACTGCTTAAGATCTCACATGGTGTTGATCGAATGAAGGCTATGAAAACTTGCACTTCCCATCTCATGTTAGTGGCCATGTTTTATCTGCCAATTATTGGTGTTTATATTACAGCTCTTACAACATACATACATCCAAACACTAGAATAATTAACTCTGTTTTGACACAAGCAATTCCACCCATGTTAAACCCCATCATATATACTCTGAAGACAGAGGAGGTATTGCAATCTATTAAAGTACTCTACAAACGAGTCAAGGTGAATTTTGCAATGAAAAATCCCATGAAAATCTTTGCAAAGAATTAAAATGATATAACTATAGTTATATATACTATGTAGTGAAGGTGGACATGGAGATGGTTGGTGTGAAAGTAGAGGAGGCAATGGATAGGGCAAGATGGAGGCAGATGATCCGCTGTGGCGACCCCTAAAGGGAGCAGCCGAAAGAAGAAGAAGTTTGGCTTACTGGCATAAACCAGGGGATCATTCAATTTTTTTTGTGTTTTGTTTTTGTAGTTAGAGGACTGAGATTTCTCTATTTAGGCTTGCATTATATATATATACAATATATATATATATATATATATATATATATATATATATATTTTTTTTTTTTTATTAAAATAGGTGATTGTACATGATTGTATTTGAATGCACTTCACTTTGAATAAATGTCTATACACTGCTTAAACACTGCCTCTCACTCTCACTGCTAATCTCAAAGAAGATGAGCAGAGTAGGGAATATGGACATTTTAAGCTCAGCACTGCCTGCAGCAATATTTTGCTTTTAAAATTCACTTTATAAATAACCTTTCATTACCCAGTTACTATTACTAAGACAGTGTTACTTTCTGCTAACGTTGTGTTAACTCCAAGCCAATGATGGCATAGAAGCACAGTATATCTCAGCTCTCTACTTTAATCACATACATGCTTGTGACAGACATTGTAGTAACACATTCTTTACTTTGACTGTTGTAATTTGTTATTCATTCATTATCATTCACACATTTTCAACAAAAGTGTTTGATATGGTGTGTAATCATTGTTAAAGCATTAAAATGTAATATTCAGTCCCCAGTCTACACAGTCCATATATGGAAACAAAGCTGCACAAACACCTGTTTTGATTTCACTGTTTTTGTGAGCTTATGAAATCTTATGCATTAATATATTTCTGAGTTGGCATTCAGCAGGTAAGCCTGTTATAAGGAGCATTTCAGCACAGAATTCAGCACCAATGGTTGCCCTGGGTGTAAAATACATTATTGAACAACATTTACATGGAATATACATGATGGATGGGTTTATTGGCAATTAATAAAAACAGAGCTGAGCAACAATCTTGCAATAGTATAAACATGTAGTAGGTTTAAAAGTTGATCTACACTATGTAATTGATAGGACATAGTAATTCAATAATAACTACACTGGAAGTAAGCCAGGCTCAACTCCCGGACAGCCACCAGATGGACTATCATGCCAAAGAAACAAAAAGGGCAAAACATGTCTAGCATGCCAAAGCAGACCTGACCTAACAAAAAGAATGAGGTTTAAGTCACCAAGTTTGCTGTAAATTGAATCAATGATGTAACAAACAGCAATGAAAAATCTCTCAAAGACCTAATGGCCTCACACACATGAACATAAAGCTCTAACACACTCCCAGATAGATGCTATTGTCCTTGAAAACTTGCTTTTGTTCAGACAGCAGCATTTTTGATTGGTAGACGAGAAAATAGCAGCTAAATGTCAGCAACTGTCATGTTGGGGCTGAAGGCATTCCAATAGTCAGAGGCCATATAACAAGCAGGGGTCAAGGCAGAAGAATTAGCAAAGGCAGATCCATATTTTCAAAACCAAAAGACCAAGAAGGAGGAAAACAGAAACAATATGATTGTAGCCCTGGTGTAGGGTCCCTTTTTTTCTTTGGCTTGTCAGTGTGGGAGGAGGCAGGTAATCACGGAGCCAGCCGTGAAGTGCGAGTCAGGCAGGTATATGGGCACCCTGGGGTCCTTAGAGCGGTGTGGCTAAGCTAGGAACAACAGCGTTTGGTGGCAGTGGTTGCAGCATTGGGCTGGCTTGATTAAGAGACCGTGGTTTTAAGTGATGGACCGGCACAAACGAGGTGCCTTGGTTACTGGTGGTGTCGTGTTGGAAGCCGAGCTGTGCGGAGGTGCGCTGCTGCGGCCGTGTTAGATGTGTACACGAGAACCATGTATGTAGCGGGCAGGTAAGAGCGTCGCTGTCCGCGTTGTCATAAACGTCTAGCCCCCACTTGATGCTCGTTGCTGTTTTAAGCGCAGATGTGAACCCTGTCCCTTGAGCCTGATCCATCTTGTTAGACTCTGGAAGAACGATCGATACAGCAACTGGCTGCTTTTCTTTCCCGCTCTTCTTTGCCGTTTTCTTTTCTTTGTTGCTTTTCTTGGCTGCTTTTCTGTGTGCTTTTCTTTGTTGCTTTGCTTTGCTGCTTTTCCTTGCTGCTTTTCTTTGTGTTTTACTTTGCTCTTTTCTTTTTTTAGCTTTTACTTTCTTTCTTTTTACTGGTGTTTTTTTTTATGCTGCTTTTATTCCCGAGGTTTATGTATTTTTATGATTTTATTTGTAGACCTCCTCTGATGCTGCTGTGAAATGTTTTAGGTTTTTAACACTAGTGTTCTTAATTGTGAGTATGCAAACATGGGCTTCCTCATAAGTAGTATTTGGATTGCCTAACTGGGGAGCTGGAAGTACAAGGGTTTACTCATCTATTTTATGTAGTTTAGTGTAGCCCTTTAAAAGGAATTAAATAAAAAGTTCTGGTACATAAGTTTGATAAATAAATAATTATACAATAGTTAACGAGGGACTGTTATCACTGCAACGGGAGAGCCGTCCCACACTGAGAGGAGGGGGTCGGAGCCGTTCGTTAATCCTGGCCGGTTGAACCTTCAACAGCCCAAGCAACTTCCCGCGGGGTCGGAGCCCCGGGCGTGAGTAACGAACCTTCCTTCCGAACTACTGAACCAAGATAACTTAAAGCTCGATACATCACCCTTTTATTTCATTTTGCTGGCTCTACGGAGTGAAGCGGCCAGTGTGTTTACTGTTTTAAGGCCACCACGCACCCGAGCCACGAAACAGGCCTGCAACCGGTTCATTGGGTACATTGGGTTTTAGCCGGCATAGGCATATGCACTGCATGCTAGATATATGAAAACAAATGATTTGGTTCATTTAGTTATTACTGCACAAAGGTAAAGGTGTGTATTTTGTTCATCTTGGGAGTATGGTTAAGTGTTTATGGTGAATTGTACATTCTTTACATAATTGCTCCACTTGTCATATGTTGTTACACAGAACCAAAAAGGGGACAAGAAGTATTTAAACTGATAACCTTGCAAAGAATTAATCCAGAGAGAAAATAAGCAGCAATAAACTGAATTACAGTTTGAATCAAGCTAAAACGGGTGATATTGCTTTGTTTACCGTCTATTTAATTCACTAAGTACTATTGGTTACCTAGCAACATAATCCAGTCAATACTAAAGAGTTTTACAAATTTGACATTTACTACTGGAACCCAAGCCCCCGTACTTATCTCGTAAACACATACATAAGTATTCACTGTAGAGGGAAAGGGGCGCTACATTAGTATCAGTGCTTGCTGACTACGAAGCTGGGAATCAATTGGAGCTGGGAGTCTTTGTGGTGTTCACTAATGTGACCTGATTGCAGTGCAATATAGTGCGATTGCTGTGTTGAGATTTTCTTTGATTGGGTTGATGGGAATTTAATCATGTGTGTAATAGAATAGCTCTAGCTGATTTCCCACTCCGTACCTGAGCAAGCCCTGGTAAAGGGAATTTCCTTTTAATACCAAACTGACAGTGTGAACAATTTAATAAAGTCCTTTTTATATTTTTTAAGATCTGTGTTGTGACATCATTTCTTGCGGAGCTCCCCTTTGCTCCAGGCATAAACTAAGGGGTGGCGTAGTCTGGCATCGTAGTTAACGGGGCGCCACACAAAGGAAACCGGCTCAAACTCAGGTTAGGAAACAAAGATGTTGCACACACTACACCAAACAAAAGGGTGTATAAAAGGGTTATGATGAGTCAATGGTCACTTTTCAACACATGACAAGGAGGAGTTGCAGACACAGCTGGCAGAAAGTCCAGAGAGGAGGGCAGTCCATCTGCTGTCGACAGAGTCGACAGGGTCAGGACCAGCAGTGTGAGCTGGCTGTGTGGGTCCCTGAGAGGCCAACTCGTGAGGATCAGAAACACGACAGGGAGCTGCTCAGAAAGCAGGTACCAGAACATGATGGGGAGTCAGGAGAAGAGGACCTGAGAACTACCACAGGCAAGTAGCTTAGAGTGGCATGATGAGGGCAGACATCAACAACAAAGTACTCTCCACAGCACTGGACAAAGTTTTGAAGACAGGTTGAGAGAGACCAGTACTTCTTGTTGCACTGAACAGAGCCTTGAGGGTCGGCATTGATGAGCCAATGTTTTCTGCAGCACTGAGCAGAGCCTTGAGAGCATGCATTGATAAGTAAATACTCTCTGTAGCAATTGACAGAGACTTGAGGGCAGGCATTGATGGGCCAGTACTCTCCTTAGTGCTGGATGGCTGGACAGATCCTGTGTCCAGTTCCATGGTTCCCTTTTTTTCATAAGAGAACCTCTGTACAGTTCCACCTAGTTCTATCATCTTCAGCTGGTATCAGACACACCTACCCTGTTGGTCCACCCTGTAGATGTAAAGTCAGAGATGATAGCTTATCTGCTGCTTCACAGTTTGTGTCACTGCAGTGCTGAGAATGATCCACTACCTAAGTAACACCTTCTCTGTTGTGGTTCTGTGGAGGTCCTCATCATTGAAGAACAGGGTGAAAGCAGGTTAACAAAGTATGCAGAGAAACAGAGTGGTTCATCAAATAAAATTGTCAAGTTAATCAGTAGTAGTAATCAGACAACTCAAGTTCAAGCTGAGCAAAATAATCAGACATACATTGCCCATGTGCTTGGCCCAGAATTAACAGAGGAAAAGCATCATATTCAGGGCAGAAAAAAAATTCTTGAAGGATTATTGAACCTGTACATATTTTATGAAGACTGTTTGGCAACCGTGCTGTTTTCCTGACCATGTAGTCTTATACTCTTCTTACTTTGTCTTTTGACAGAGTAAATGCTAAATATTTCCACTGAAATATCAGGAGAATGTCACCAAAATCACAATCACTCTAATCATTGATGTTATGTGGCTTTTCCATGTTTTCTGTGTCCTTCTGTAAATCTGCCACAGCTGGAAGATATTTATGGGATCATGGCCCCATCTTGAGACTAACATGTAATGATAATTTTATTAAGTTTAAAATGGCCTATGTCTTTATTTCCTTCTATTAATCTAATAGCAAGCTTGTATTACTTTTGCTCTGCATAAGACCTCACAAATCCTGCATTTCGCACCTCATATTAGTGGTGATGTTTTCATTACTTGCAGTTCTTTGAATTTTCCTCACATTATTTAATAAGGGAGTTTGATGTGGTATATAAACATTTCAGTTTCAAAATGTAGTGTTTAGTCTCCATTTTACATAGTCCATATATGAAAATAAAGCTGCACATTCAGCCTGTATTGATTTCACTTTTTGTGATGTCGTGAGAACTAGCATGTTTACACACATGCAACCTATAGCAGGTAAGCCTCACCCCTTCACACTAATGTTTTAAGCAGTGTCTTTGGCTTCCTCTATGAAGGACATGGACTTCATCTCCCAGAATGCTCTGGGAGATCAGGTGACAGAACATCCACACTCTGACTCCAAGCCCGGAGAGGACTCCATTACCCAGGGTCTCCTGATTATTAACTAGCTTCACCTGTGTATGTGTGGTCATATGACAGATAGTGTAGAGTACTTAAGCCCAAGCTTTAACTAGACACTTTGTATTGTTTCTATGAGACTGCTGAGTGTTTCCTATCTGTTCTGTTTGATGACTGTGGTTTTTTTTTTTTTACCTTTTGCTTTGTTTATCCTGTTTCTGACTTCTGCCTCATCCCTTGGTACCTTTGCTCATTTGGTTTGATCTGTGTTTTGACTTTTTGGCTTGGACTTGAGTATGGTTTGTGATTTGCCCCTTTTTTCACTGCGGGTGTTTGGTGTGTATTAAAAATCTTCTTATATCATCAGCAAGTGTCTGGTACTCTGCTACTGCATTACAGAATACTTAACCACTATGCAGATGGCGAATCAAGAACCCTTTCAAATGGCTCTCATGGAACAGGGAAAACGTCTGTGCTGTCTGGAGTAACTTACTCCCTGGAATTGCTGGCCCATCAACAGGCGGAACAGCAGGTTCAGCTGCTTCAACTGGTAAACAGTGTGAAGGATATGACCAGCCAGTTCCGGAGTATGAGCCTAGCAGAGCAAGCTGTTAACCCTGTTTTCTCTAACACTGCAATTGAAGCCTCACCTACACACTTTCCGGTTAGCAAACCTGACAATGTTGAAGGAAACCCCGATAAATGTAAAGGTTTTTTGCTTCAGTGTTCAATGTTTTTGAAAATTTTATTGAAAATTCAATTATCCACTTTGAGTAGCTTGTCCTATGCCTGATTCATCAAGGAGTTCAAATTAGTCTTTGATCACCAAAATGAAAGTAAGAGTAAGAAAGTAGTGGTGAATGCTTATCCCAGTTGTATCAGGGAAAGAATTTAGAACTCTAGCTGTTAGCAGTGGATGGAATGAGGCAGCTCTCCTAGTAATTTTTCATCAAGGACTTCACATGAATGTACTGAAAGAACTAGACAGCAAAGACAATGATCTTACCTTGGACCAGCTTATCACCTTGGCTATCAAGCTAGATCACCTCTTGAACTGCAAAATAAGATACAGGAACATCAGAGCTCAACAAAGCACACTGCCTAATGTGAAAATCAATAGGGAAAATCCAGAAATCACTGAACCTTGTCACAAGAAGAGAGACAGCACCATATCACACATCATATTTGTATGTATTGTGGTCAAGCTGGTCCATGACTTCAGGACTGTCGCTTGAGACCACCACAAAGCAAGGCGTCGACCCCTGGACAGATGTGGTGAGTGTTCCCACAAAGGGGTTGGTATCTAAATCGGTGATGTTCTGCTGTACTTTCATCTCAAATTTCTTGTCATTTCAGCACTGATCAATTCTGGGGCTGAAGGGAACTTTATTCAGGCTCAGACTGTGGAGAAAGTACACACTACCAAATTGCTCCCTCATAGATTTACATTTACATTTACAGCATTTAGCAGACGCTCTTATACAGAGCGACTTACAAGAAGTGCTTTGTCTATCTAGAGAAAGTATCTTTGCTAGTTACCAATAGGTTAGAGAGGCCCACAATCATAGGCCCTATGATTGTGCCATAGACCTCATAGAATACCCAGTGCTATGCAAGGCTAGAGTGTATCCTTTGACATAGCAAGAACAAAAAGCCCTTGATGTGTATATTGACAAAGTGTTAGAAAAAGGATTCATCAGACCCTCCACTTCTCTAATCGCATCTAGCTTTTTCTTTATCAAGA
Organism: Pygocentrus nattereri; assembly: GCF_015220715.1. Taxonomy (NCBI): domain Eukaryota; kingdom Metazoa; phylum Chordata; class Actinopteri; order Characiformes; family Serrasalmidae; genus Pygocentrus; species Pygocentrus nattereri. The sequence continues at coordinate 12,013,441 of NC_051228.1, read as the reverse complement.
AGAATATGGAGGACTATAGAGCCCTCAATCAAATATCCTGTTCATACCTTCTACCCCTAGTCCCAGTAGCTCTGAAACAACTCCAAGGGGCCCAGTATTTAACCAAATTAGATCTCCGTAGTGCCTACAATTTAATCTGCTTTAAGGAAGAGGATGAATGGAAGACAGCATTTTAATCCACTAGGGGCATTAAGAGTATTTGGTGATGCCATTTGGGCTCTCTATCGCCCCCGCTGTTTTCCAGACACTCATTAATAACATTCTCTGAGACATGTTAGGATGATTTGTAATCGCCTATTTGGATGATATTCTCTTTACTTGCCTTCCATTGAAACCCATGTGCAACACATCCAAGAGGTATTGAAAAGGCTCCTGGAGAATAATTTGTTTCTAAAGGGGGAGAAGTATTCATTTTACTTTCAATCTGTGTCATTTTTGGGCTACATCATCAGGAAGTAAGGGATAGTCATGGATGAACACATGGTGGAGGCAGTGCTCGAGTGGTCACAGCCCACTTCAGTAAAGGAGCTACAGAGGTTTCTAGGGTTTGCTATTTTCTATTGTAGATTCATCAGAAACTTTAGGACTATAGCATCCCTGCTGACCTCTCTTCTGAAAAGAAATCCGAAAAAGATCTCATGGAATGAACAGGCTGAGAGAGTCTTCCAGGAACTCAAGACAGCCTTTACTAGTGCCCCTATTCTGATCCAACCTGACCCCACAAAATCATTTATCGTGGAGGTTGCATCCGAAACAGGAGTGGGTGCAGTTCTGTCTCAGAGGACTGGATCCCCAGTCAAGTTACACCCTGTAGCTCTCTCTCTCCATAAACTGACTGCCATGGAGAAAAATTATGGAATTGGTGATCAGGAATTACTAAGAAGCATCAGTTAGAAACAAACCCTGTGCAGAATGAGGTCCCAGAACAAATCCATCTGTATGTTCCACAATCCTTTAGAACATCCCCAATCACCTGGGTGCACTCTTTGACTTAGGGATATCCAGGAGAGACCACAACCACAACTTGTTAGCCAATAGATATTGGTGGGAATCTATGACCAGAGACATTCATTACTTTATTTCTTCTTGCTCCACCTGTGCACAATGTAAGACGCATAAATTGTTACCTGCTGGGAAATTACTGCCATTACCCATATCCAATTGCCAATGGTATCACATTGCAGAAAATTTTGTTACAGACTTGCCAGAATCACAAGGGTTCACCGCAGTCATGACTATCATAGACCAGTTCTCTATAGGGTTTTGCTTTGTGCCTTTTATTAATCTTCCCAGTGCTTTCCAGACAGCAGAGGCCCTATTCCAGTTTGTGTTCTGGTTCTATGGGATTCTGGAGGATGTTTCAGTGTATTCTAGGGTACCAGCCCCCTATTGCACCTTGGACTGGAGTGCAAATGGATTTTCCTGCAGCAGATGTATGGATGAGAGGCAGTAAGCAGGTTTGGGAACAAACCCATCAACAAATTGACACTATGCTACAGCGCCAAAAGGAACAGGTGGACAGGCATCGGGGTCCAACTCCTACCTTCAATCCTGGAGACTGACTGTGTTTGGCTACAAGGGACTTCTGACGTCCAGAGGGGAGTTGTCGTAAGCTTCTACCTAAATATATAGGTCCGTTTAAAATCGTTAAGCATGTTAATGATGTGACTTACCATTTAGATTGCCCCTAAGGTACAGAGTTTCTCATTCATTCCATGTCTCTTCTTAAACCTTTGGTTACAGGGTCTTTGGATAAGGTGACATCAAATGCCACGTCCCCACCACCAGAGTTGATAGAAGGCATTCTGGTATACACTGTCTGTAGACTGTTGGATTCCCAGATATATGGCGGGCCAAGGAACAATGGCTATGTTTACATGCAAAGATTTTTGCCAATCCGATACAATACAATCGGATTACAGATTCAGAGTGAGGTGTTTATGTGCTCACTCTGCTCAACAATCTGATGAAAATCTTTGTTTACATGCCCACTACAAGTAATCCGATGCAGAATTATGCGCATGCGTGGAGTAGCGCTGAGAGTAAATGTTATCATGACAGCGAACATCACGTGAGGTCCAGTCGGCGTGAGATGAGTTTCCAGTTGGCGCGCTTGTGTTTTTAAAGGCTTTAACCTGATGTCAGGCTTAGAAAAACGTCCTTCACGTGCACTTATAAAGGAAGACGTGCTCTGAGACATATACGCTGGACGTCCATCCCACCACAGTCTTTTAAAGCTCAGAATATAAATCTCAACTCCTCTGCAGACCAGTTTCTGCTTTGCCATGTTGAATGTAATAAACCTTTTGCTAAGACACAACGTGTATGCACAGAATGTTCTTACACCTTCCGATTGGAGTGTAATCAGATTCAGGCGTTTACATGGCTATTATTCTTTTATTTAACGGATTATTTAGAGGTTTACCCACCTCGTTCAATCGGATAGAAATTGTATTCCGAATGGCCTCAATCGGATTAGTCTATTCCAATTGAGATGTTTACATGGATGTATTCTATTCCGATTGAGCTATTAGTTGGACAATTAATGGATTATCAGGCTGCATGTAAATGTGGCTACTGTTGGGTCTCGGCCAAGGACACTCAAGGACAAGAAACTCACTTGTTCTCTGCCTGCCCGTCTGAGGGACCGCAATGGGGAACCTTCGTCAGTCCAGTGTCTCGCAGCTCTGGTTCGGCCCTTGGTTGTAGACCCAGTGGTGGGAGGAGTGGTTGTCCTGGTCATCCCCATTCTGTGGCCTGACCTGTCCTATCAAGCATTCAGCTTCCTCTATGAAGGACTTCATCTCCAAGAATGCTCTGGGAGATCAGGTGACAGAACATCCACACTGTGTTCCTATCAGCGCTCTCAATGTCTATTAAATAATAGACATGAAATATATTGTAGAGTACTTAAGTCCAGGCTTTAGCTAGACACTTTGTATTGTTTCTATGAGACTACTGAGCATTTCCTATCTGTTTTGTTTGATGACTGTAGTTTTTTTTGTGTGTGTTTTTTGAGCTTTTGCTTTGTTTATCCCATTTGCAACTTCTGCCTCATCTCTTGGTACCTTTGCCTGTTTATTTTGACCTGTGTTTTGACTTTTTGGCCTGGACTTTGACTATGGTTTGTGATTTGCCCCTTTTTGACTATGGTTGGTTTGTGTGTATTAACAATCCTTCTTATATCATTCGCAAGTGTCTGGTACTCTGTCACTGCATTACACACTGTGACCAACAATACAGGAGAACCAAGCCAAGTCCGTGCAAAAGGTAATTTCTTATCATTAATATCCTCTTTAACTCATTTAAATCTGATACATCCATGTCTATGTTGGCCATAGTAAAATGGATCAGCATGTGGAATTGCTTTGTGCTTTCTGCCGCTAAATAAGAAAAGCATGATGTTGTCTTTTTAGCTGGATGCTCTGTGAAAGAGTGAGTACACAAACACATTCATAACAGAAGACTGATAAGTACTTATTATCAATTGGTGTCATCAAGATAGCACTTTTACATTTGACTTTACTGCTCTACATCAGTGCCTAAACCAATTAGAACAATGGCCAGTTAAATTTAAATGATTGAGATCTAAAAGCCAGTCAAAACAGAGCAGCTCTCAAAAGCACTTCAGTCCTGATGAGTTTAGAGATGTAAAGAGCTACCTAGTATATTCTCTAAACCCCATGACAGGTGCAGCCTGTGTGAAAGCGCTGACCAGATAATGTGGGTGCTGAAATGAAAAGCAAGACTTTCCATTTCACTCATGCCATGAAGAAGTACGTGTGAATCAGGCCTAAGCTACAAGTATTTGCATGTTGTTCACATGATTGGTTGCTTGCAAACTCTTTAGAACTACTTCATTTTAATTGAATTGAAAATTAGACCCGTGCTGCAAGATATTGTGGCAAGTCCCACAGGAATCCATGGGAGTGCAGACCTCTGCTCTGGTCTAAACATCAAGGCTATTAATCTTTGAAATAAACTCCAATGCAACAAATGTACCAAGCTAATGGCCATAACAACAAATTATTTTCCCTTTGATTTCTTCAAATGTTGACATCTTGTAGGTAAATTTGCAAACAGTCTTTTACAGAAAGAAGACTCAATATTTCTCCACTTAGTATTGAGGGTTTCAAACAGTTGGAAAAGTTTGCCATGCTGGTTTTTGGTAACTATTTTCTATAGGATTTAAATCTGGACTCTGACTAGGCCAAAACCATTAGTAAAAATTATCAATATTCTGGTCTTGTCCCAATAAAATCTTGATCATGTTTTCTTAGTTAAAAAGATTCTGAGAAATCAGTGGGCCTTGTATGAAGGCCTAGAAGGCCCTAAATGTCTACCACAGTATCTGTCATAAAAAATATGATTAGTGTTGACATGTAACCTATATAATGTAACATCATGGATAATTACTTATATTCACAATCTCATTATGTAACCATTATGTAATTATGTAAAAAAAATTAAAATACAGCTACAATGCCTTAAAATATTGGATAAATATGGATGCATGGCAGGTAGCATGTTAAGCTAACAGTCCAATCAATCATGAGTGGGTTGTTTTCTTCTGGAAAGCACCGCTACAGTGAAACATTGCAGATGCACCCATGACAACTTTGCATTTTGTTCTGATTCTTCACTGATTGTAAAAATTTAATTCATGAGAGAATCCACTACTACATATTATAATACACTGCAAATGTATTTGAATTTAGTAGACAATCTTCCCTATTGAGATCTTTTTTTTTTTTTTGAGGGTGTGCTTTTGAGGATGACGTAACCTTGAGACAGTTATAAATGTGTTTGATCTCTCCTGAAATCCTGTTGAAACAGGGTTTGTCCTGCTACAGAAGGTATTGCATCAAACTATTGCATCAAACTAACTAGATTACTTTTTAAAATCCATTCCATGTTAGGTTTACTGAGTTTAGCATTCGCTATTGACTAATTTCTTATATTACAAATGATCTTTTTTATTTTTATTTGCATATATGCTTTGATCATTTATAGTGTGATGATCTGTTTGATGTTTGTATAACTATTCTCTCTTACATTTTATTTAAGACCAGCCTCCTGACATGGCCACTGTGGTACCCCCCGAAAATGCTACAATCATCCGCCCAGCTGCGTTTTATATCAGTGGATTGTCCAACATGCCACATACAAAGTATTACTATATGTTTTTGTGTTTTGTGTACGCTGTGAGTGTTCTAGGAAATTCTTGTATAATAGGCACTATATACCTGGCACGAACTCTGCACACAGCAAAGTATATAGCTGTCTTCAACTTGGCCTTGTCTGATCTGTGTGGAAGCTCTGCTCTTATTCCAAAGTATGCAGACATGTTTCTGCTTGAGAACCAGTACATATCTTACAAAGACTGTCTGACAAGCATGTTTTTTATTTTTCTTTTCATTACAATGCAGTCTTATACTCTGCTTGCTTTGGCCTTTGACAGAGTAATTGCTATATGTTTTCCTCTGAGGTATCATGCTATTGTCACTAAATCCACAATGACTCTAATCATTAGTGGTATCTGGCTTGTCTCTATATTACTTGTTGCAATCCGTGTAGCTCTGATTACCAGACTGTCCTTCTGTAGCTCTACCACTGTTGGCAGTTATTTCTGTGATCACGGCCCCATCTACAGACTAGCCTGTAATGATAATACCCCTAATTTCATGATGGCCTATGCCAATATTGCTGTTATGCTTTGCCTTCCATTGTTACTCATAGCTCTCTCATATATTTGTATTGGTGTTGCATTGCTCAAGATCTCACATGGTGCTGATCGAATGAAGGCTATGAAAACTTGTACTTCCCATCTCATGTTAGTGGCCATTTTTTATCTGCCAATTCTTGGCGTTTATAGTACAGCTCTTATGACATTCCTACATCCAAACACTAGAATAATTAACTCAGTCTTAGCACAAGCAATTCCACCTATGTTAAACCCCATTATATATACTCTGAAGACAGAGGAAGTATTGCAGTCTATTAAAGTACTCTACAAACGAGTCAAGGTGAACTTTGCAATGAAAAATACCATGAAAATCTTTGTAAAGAATTAAAATGATATAACTATAGTTTGGCTCACTGGCATAAACCAGGGGATTATTCACTGTTTTGTTTTTTTAGTTAAAAGACTGGCATTCCTCTATTGAGGCTTGCATTAAAATATGTAATTACTTACTTTTTTAAATTAAATTATGTTCATCATTGTAGTTCAATGCAGTGCAAATGACCTATTTTAGGTAAAGTTTGAACATTTATTTCATAAGCACTCAAGTATATATGAACCAATACAATATATACCAATGAAAGAAACAAATAAAAAAAACTGGAAAAACATTTTTTCAGTTTTATATATATTTTCCTATGCTGTCTGAAAGACACCTATTAAGATTAGTGAAAAGAAAAACTTACCTTTGTATAGCATATTTTACCGTTTTTTATTACACTGTAAGGAAATGGTCAGGTTTGTTATTGTTTGCCTATGCCAACCACTCTCACTGCTCAGATAAGATGATCAGAGTAGGGAATATGGACATTGTGTGGTAAAGCTCAGCACTGGCTGCAGCAAAATGCAGCATAGTTTGCTTTTAAAATTCACTTTATGAATAATCTATCACTACCCAGTTACTATTACTAAGACAGTGCTAATTTCTGCTAACAATTCTTCTGAATTTTAATGTTGTGTTAACTCCAAGCCAATGATGGCATCTCAGCTCTCTACTTTAATCACATAAATGCAAGTGACAGTCATTGTATGAGCATATTCTGTACTTTGACACTGTTCACTGTTTTTCAACAAAAGTGTTTGATATGGTATGTAATCATTGTTAAAAGATCAAAATGTAGCATTTAGTCCCCAGTCTATACAATCCATATATGGAAACAAAGTTGCACAAACAGCTGTTTTGATTTCACTGTTTTTGTAATGTCATTAAATCTTATGCATTGATATATGTCTGCATTCAGCAGGTAAGCCTGTTATAAAGAACATTTCAGCCCAGAATGCTTTTTAAATCAGGGCAACCAATCAGCACTGATAAAATTTACATATTTGTTACTAACACATAAATTTAGTCTTAGCAATATGTGAGATCACATCTCTGTTTTACACTATCCTTTTGATCATTTGTGTATGTGAAAGACCAGCTGTAAAGGCAAAATATGAGTATGAATAGGAGTGTTTATATGACTAGGGCAGGATGTTTGGTCAATTATCACATTTATAACATTTGGGTGCACCTAGGGGTGGAGATACCATGGAGTTTGTGATGAGGGATGGAAGAGAAGGAGACAGAGAAAAGAAGTACCACTTTAGGCCAATGCTTTACTTTTCAGAAAATGGGTGTAAAATTCAATATTGCGCAACATTCACATGGAACATGCTCAGGAAGACAGTGTAAATTCAAGAAGGTGAGGCAAGGTGATAAACCAATATACATGATAGATAATCTATGCATTTATTGCCAATGATTAAAAACATAAAGCTGAGCAGCACCAATAGTATAAACATGTAGTAGATTAACAAGTTGATCTACACTATGTAATTGATAGTAATTCAGTCATAATTCAGTCATCAGTAATTCAGTAATAACTACACTGGGAGTAAGCTAGTGTCAAGACCAAGAGCAGTTCTCCCTTTGCCCCCAGTCCGGATATATTTGGTTTTACAACTAATTATTCTAAATTATGTTTTCTTCTAAATATATTCTAATCACTCATGCCAAAGTCAAAGAAGTAAATGATAGTAAACGGTAAAAAAAAAGAAATAAAAAAACTTAAAATAATAAAATAAAATAAAAAAAAGGAAGGAAAGAAAAGGCCCTCTTCTTCATTGAGCTTCAGCTAGCAAGATGATTCCTGGACAACCAAATGCAAAGATCATCACAAAGCATCGTTCTTTATATTCTATTTCAGAGTGAGCTTATCACCCCACCCCTCCCGTATTATATGATTTTGAATCACTTTTGGTTCCTGTTATTTCTTAATTTGACACTTTCATTGAAAACCTTTATGTTCAACCATCCCTGGCATCTATTCTTTTTAAACTTTCCCAGCCTGGCTGTACCAGGCCAATGCCATCAAGTTACATGTAACCTCTCCAAGCTTGAGGTGCATTCCTGTGTCCAAAACTCCCTTACACAAACAATCAAGGTCTGTGCTTGGTAATAGGATTCATCAACTTCATTTATATGACTATAACGTATTTTAGAAATTTTAAAGTAATAATTTAAAGAAGATTTTTTTTTTATTAAAGTAGTGATTCAAGGAAACATTTCATCAAAAACCCCAACACTAGGCTGAACTCCCAGCCAGCCACCAGGTGGACTATGATGCCAAAGAAACGAAAAGGACAAAACAGATGTCTAGCATGCCAAAGCAGACCTGACCTAACAAAAAGAAACAGAGGTTTCTAAGCCACTAAGTTGCTACATGTTGAATCAACAATGTAACAAACAGCAATTAACAATGCTAATGCCAATTAACAATACTAATGGCCTCACACACATGCACAAAAATCATACACACTTTTATTCAGACAGCACTTTTATTCAGACAGCAATTTTTGATTGGTGAAAGAAAGAATAGCAGCTACATGTCAGCAATGGTAACGTTGGGGCTGAAGGCATTCCAGTAGTCAGAGTCCATATAACAAGCAGGGGTCAAGGCAGAAGCAGGAATTAGCAAAGGCAGATCTATATTCAAAACCAGAAGACGAAAGGTGAAAACAGAGAAACAATACAAAGGAAGCAGGCTCAGAAACTCAGGATAGGAAACACAGAGACTTTGCAAACACAACACCAAAGAAAGGGGTACATAAAAGGGTTATGATGCGTCAATGGTCACTTGACAACACATGACAAGGAGGAGGTGCAGACACAGCCGGCAGAAAGTCCAGAGGAGAGGGCAACAGAGTCGACAGGGTCAGGACCAGCAGCATGGGTTGGCTGAGTGGGTCCCTGGGAAGCCAACTCTTTAGGATCAGAAACAGCACAGGGAACTGCTCAGAAAGCAGGATGGAGAGTCAGGAGAAGAGGATCTGGGAACCACCACAGGCAGGTAGCTTAGGGTGGCATAATGAGGGCATGCATCAACAGCACAGTACTCTCCACGGCACTGGACAAAGTTTTGAAGGCAAATTGAGAGACACCAATACTTCTTGTAGTATTGGGTCAGAAAATCACAATGTTTTCTCCAAACTGTTCAGCTCTTGTCATGGAAAATCCTGGACTTACAAAGTTAAAATTTGTTGGAGGTTTCCCACAGTGCAAAATACTACCTAAGGAAAATTCTCAGCATTTTCTGAGAATTCGGAGGAGGGGTGAAATTACAAAAATATAAGACTTGATTTCTCTCATGAACTCATTCATTTACAAAAGCACATCTGGCAGTTTCTCCAGCAGTGGGAAATATTTTCCTCTAATAATGTTGTTACTGCATTATATTATTTGATATATATGAATTCTGTCATATTTTTCTTAAACCAGTTAATGTAAAAAAGCTAAAGCCTACATAAAACCAAAACTATAATTTTAGGTTATACATCAAGATGCATCAGAAATTGTTTTGTAATAATAATACAAATATCCTATGTTAAACTTGTAAAGAAGGGAATCACAGTTATATATTATCTTAATGCACCATAATTTCATCAGAGATTAATTTTTTTGACTTACCTACAATCAGTATTCCAGAATCTGCCAACTCAGAGAACCTCTATGAAGCTGTACTAAATTTACCTGTCATAGGCCAACTAAGGAAAACTGTCCAGTTCCACTAAATCTCATCTTTTTTATGCTATCTAAGACTGACCCGTGGTATTTAAATGACAGAGCCTGTGTCCAGTTCCACTGTCTTCACCTGTAGTATTTTTTTTTTCAGAGAACTTCTGTTCCGTTCTACTACACTGAGCTGTAGTATTTTATCTCAGAGAACCAGCATCTAGTTCTACTATCTTCAGCTGGTATCAGACACTCCCTGTTGGTCCACCCTGTAGATGTAAAGTAAGAAACGATAGCTCATCTGCTGCTTCACAGTTTGTGTCACATCAGTGTCACTGCAGTGCTGAGAATGATCCACTACCTAGGTACAACCCCAATTCCAATGAAGATGGTACGTTGTGTAAAACAAATAAAAACAGAATACGATGATTTGCAAATCCTTTTCAACCTATATTCTAATTGAATACACTACAAAGACAAGATATTTAATGGTCAAATAGATAAACTTTATTGTTTTTTGCAAATATTCACTCATTCTGAATTTGATGCCTGCAACACGTTCCAATGAAGTTGGGACACTGGCAACAAAAGACTGGAAAAGTTGAGGAATGCTCAAAAAACACCTGTTTGGAACATTCCACAGGTGAACAGGTTAATTAGAAATAGGTGAGTGTCATGATTGGGAATAAAGGGAGCATCCCTGAAAGGGAGCATCCACTTTGTGAACAACTGCATGAGCAAATAGTCCTACAGTTTAAGAACAACATTTCTCAATGTCCAATTGCAGGGAATTTAGGGATTTCATCGTCTACAGTCCATAATATCATCAAAAGATTCAGAGAACCTGGAGAAATCTCTGCAAGTAAGCGGCAAGGCAGAAAACCAACATTGAATGCCCATGACCTTCGATCCCTCAGGCGGCACTGCATTAAAAACCGACATCATTCTGCAACGGATATTACCACATGGGTTCAGGAACACTTCAGAAAACCTTTGTCAGTGAACACAGTTCGTCGCTCCATCTACAAGTGCAAGTTAAAACTCAACCATGCAAAGCAAAAGCCATATATAAACAACACCCAGAAACAGCGCCGGCTTCTCTGGGCCTGAGCTCATCTGAGATGGACTGACGCAAAGTGGAAAAGTGTCCTGTGGTCTGACGAGTCCACATTTCAAATTGTTTTTGGAAATCATGGACGTCGTGTCCTCTGGGCCAAAGAGGAAAAGGACTGTCTGGATTGTTATCAGCGCAAAGTTCAAAAGCCAGCATCTCTGATGGTATGGGGGTGTGTTAGTGCCCATGGCATGGGTAACTTGCACATCTGTGAAGGCACCATTAATGCTGAAAGGTACATACAGGTTTTGGAGCAACATAAGCTGCCATCAAAGCAACGTCTTTTTCAGGGACGTCCCTGCTTATTTCAGCAAGGCAATGCCTAGCCACATTCTGCACGTGTTAGAACAGCATAGCTTCGTAGTAAAAGGGTGCGGGTACTAGACTGGTCTGCCTGCAGTCCAGACCATTGAAAATGTGTGGTGCCTTATGAAGTGCAAAATACAACAATGGAGTGAGTACACAGCGGGCCTGTTGTCAGTCTTGAATGAGTACTGGGAGAGGGTCAATCAAAACATCACTGACCCTCCCAAGACCCCCACGCATCCGTATAAGCCCGGGGACCAAATCATGGTTTTTCTGACCCTCCTTTTTCAGAGCCCACAACTGTACTCGCTGTTACGCGTACTGGTGTCTTAACTGACCTTTTCCCACAGTGGATCCACGCCTCCCGTTGTGTTAAAGCTCCTGAATTATAACCAACTCTGCCTATTATTAATCTCTCTTTTGTTTTGCAGAAGCATGATCCTGCTGATAATGCTCTTTCTCTGCTCGGAAGGTATCTCGCCATGAAAGCTCCTATTGTATGTGTATGTGTGCTGTTGCTACTGTTGTGTATGGGACCGTGTCTTTTCAGGTGCCTCATGGATCGAGTGTACGCTCTGGCCTCCTCACTCATCCCCCACCGGTCCGACTACGTCTTTATGGCACAGACCGTGCGACAGCCCGTCTACGTGTCATTGGAACCATCTTATGATGATGCTGTTTCTGTTTCTGTGTAGGAGCCTTTTTCTCTGTTCTCTCTGATGTGCGTATTGCTTATAACCCATCTTCAACGAGTTATAAAAGAGGGGAATGAAAGGGTTAACTTTCCTTTGGCCTGTCTCTCTCTCTGTCTTGGGACTTAGTAGGATTGCCGAGCTGGTTTATCGCTTCATTCTCTGGTTTCTGAGGGAGAACACTGTTCAAGGAGACCCTTCCTAACACTGCCTATTGACAAGGATTACATCCTCACACAATGCACATTCTACCATTCATTGTAGTCATGTCATGAACACGTTGACCTGACTGTCAAGCATTCAGGACCTCCTATGGAGGAAGTGGACTCAATCTCCTAGAATACTCTGGGCGCTCACAGGAGACCACACAATGCTCCTATCAGAGATCTCAGTCTCCTAATTACTGACTGGGTTCACCTGTCTTGCTCATCAGGTGACTCATAGCATAGAATACTTAAGCCTGGGCTTTTAGTTTGTCCATTGCAAAGTATTATTCTTAGAGACTTCCTGAGCGTTCTTGGTTTGATGGTATATATGGTTTTTCAACTTTGTGATTCGTGTTTTACTTCTGACTTCTGCATCGCCTTTTGTGTACCTTTGCCTGTATTATTGGATTCGTGTTTTTTTAAACTTTGCCTGGACTTGGATTACGTGTATGTCTTGCCCCTTTTGTGACGAGTCAGGATTTAACTTTATTAAATCACTTTCGTCTTTCATCTGCATTCGTCTGCGCCTCTGTGACCCTTGCACTGACTTTCAGTATTGGACTCAAATTGATGCAGCACTGGTGATGCCACTGAAAAGAGCCCTGCCAGTCTTTATAGCTGCTCAGAAGTGAAGGGTCAGTCTATTAGTGATTTGTCAGTTGCTGTTTCAACACAACATTCAACGTTGGCCAAAAGAGAGAGAGCAGTGGTGGTCAATCAAGCCAGAGAGTAAATGAAGAGAGGGAGTGGCATTAGGCGAAAATAAGGCTGATATGCTCTGTTATGAATCAGTTAAATATCAAAATCAAATATTATTGTTTTTTATCTGCACTCCATATTCCAGCATAGGAATACTGCTGATATGCTGCAGATATCTTCAGTGTTGTCATGAAAACATAAAAACTGGACCCTGCACAACCCCAGTTTCAAAAAAATTGGGATGCTGTGTAAAATGTAAATAAATTTAAATAAATACATAATGCAATGAATTGCAAATTATTCACAATAGAACATAGAACACATACCAGATTTTGAAAGTGAGACATTTTACCATTACATGAAAAATATTAACTCATTTAGAACTTGATGGCAGCAACATGTAAGGGTTCAGCCTGCACCGCCTGCTGCCAGCAGACGGCATCGGCAGCAAGGCGCCCAGCCCGCGCCACCTGCAGCTGGCAGAGGGCAACAGCGGCAAGGTGCCAGCAATCACGACTAATTTGACACACCTGGAAACCCTCACGAACATCAATGTTTGTCACACCTTTGTAGAGGGGGTGACCGGTACGGCACTTAGCCCAAGAACAGAGAAGAAAAGAAAAGAAAAGGAAAGCAAAGAAAAGAACAGTACAGAGAAAGATCAGAAAAAAGAAAAGAAACAAAACTGCCCCAAAACCAAAGGGGGACAAGAGGGCTGAGAGAAGGAATTGCGCCAAAACTGAAAAATAAAACAGAAATCCAAGCCTCAAAAGGTGGAAATCCAAGCCTCAAGCAAAGCCCACCAACCACCATAGTCACGGTGGCAGCATCTTTGTGTTTTCATTTTGTTGATTTCACCTTTCTAAGTAACCTTTGTTTGAACATGTCATCTGTGACGTCTCTTTGGTTTGCCCTTTACTTCTGCGTCCCTTTCCACCTTCCTGGGATCACCTTGACCATCATCACTCACTCACTCACTCACATGGTGCAGCAATAGTGCCGCAGACCATCGACCATAACAGCGACGGTTTGAACCTCGTTCCGGGCACTTCTTTAGTGGCCTTGGCAACTGTGTTTTCTATTGTCCATTACATTTTTGTTTTGCTGGGCTTCAGTTCTGTGCTTGGGTCCGCCTCCCCGCCGTCCCGTAACATAACACATCTCAAAAAAGTGGGGACAGGGCATGTCTACCATTGTGTAGCATGTTTTTTTTTTTATTTTAACCAACAGTCTGTAAACATCTTTGAAGTGAGGAGAGCAATTGCAGGATGGCTCCAAAGAGACAAGCTCAAACTCAAGTTCAGGAGCTACAGCAGGAAGAGTTTAGCGATAAGGAAGGACAACTAACTTGCCACCAACCGGTAGTGTACCGCCATAAGCATGGACAAGACATGCAACATGCTTCAGGCTTTCACGCTCAAACAGTGGAGCAAAGGCGAACAGTGGCAGCACAAAGCAGCAAGACCAGAGCAATGCTAGAATTCAATGCAGCACCAGTTCAACCTACTCCAGGAGCAAGTGCAGAGAAGCCAGGTGGAGAGACAAGCTGAACATAGTGAGGAGAACAAAGAAACTTCTAGAGAATGGAAGACACAAACACTGAGGTGTCCGCCGGTGGAAGAATTTCGGTACAAATGTCGGTAGTGACGAGTTGGCCAGCACAGAAAATGCCAATGCTCAAAGACACTGATGACATTGAGAATTTTTAATCGCGTTCAACAGACTTGCAAAAGCAGCTGCATGGCCGAGGAGAGTTAGGCACTACACTTAGTCCCTTGGACTACAGCAAGGTAAAAGAAGCAATGGCGAAACACATAAAGAACTTTACACCCGCTTCAAAGGACTTTATGAAAAGTGGATGATGCCAAGAGAAAAAACAAAAGAGCAGATAGGAAACGGTCATCTTAGAACAATACCTGCAGATGCTCAACCCAAGTCTGCTAAGCTGGATTCTAGAGTACAGCCCTGCATCTACCCTCCTGGCAGTTGAGCTGGCGGAGGCCTACATTTCAGCAAGACAAGCAGAAGGGACATTTGAACTGTGCAAATGCAGTGCAGAGAGGTACCAATGACAGACAGTGTGGTGAGTTTGGGGGTGAAGCTCGGGGTGGTTTGATGCCACAGTACTCACAATCAACCACAAGAGGTTACAACTGCTCATGCCAACCTAAACATTCCAACTGCTAACATAGCGCAATTACAAAACGAGGGGCAGTTCTTTGTGTGGGACAGCATTTTATACAGGAAAAAGAGACAGGTGGAACAGCTGGTTCCTAAATGTATGTGGGCTGAGGTTAAAGCTTGGACACTCTGAGCCATGGGCAGGTCATATGAGGAATGCAAAAACTTTGAATCGCATATCCACCAGATGTTATTGGCCAGTACAGCATTTAGATGTTTTAAGTTACTGCAAATCATGCCCAGAGTGTCAGCTTACAGCACCAATTACAAAATCTAACTGAGCACCTTTAATAAACCTCCCTATAGTGAAAGAACCATTCTTGCGCATTGCAATAGAAATAGTAGGTCCACTCCCCTGTAGCAGAACTGGTAATAATAATGTTTTAGTGGTTTGTGGCTATGCAACCAGATATCCTGAGGCTTTCTCCCTTAAAAAGGTGAAAACACCGCAGTAAAATGCAAGGTAAATGCTTTAATTCAGCTGATCTCACAGGTATGGGTCCCCAGAGAATTTAACAGATCAAGGCAAAAATTTCACCTCAAATAAGTTTAAATATGTTTTTAATTTATTAGGTATTAATGGCATCAATACAACCCCATACTCAGACAAATGGATTGGTAGAGCCTGAAAGCTCTCCTCAGAAAGTTTGTGTGGTTCTGACTGGGACACCAGCCTTCCATTCATCCTGTTCCCCAGGAAGTGCCTCAAGCATCAACAGGTTTCCAGTTGCTTTATGGAAGAGAGATGCAAGGGCCACTGGGCATCTTGAATGAAACCTGTGAGGGACAAGACACTGAAAAAACATCCTTTCCCATGTGCTGAGCATGTGTGGGAAGAACCACCTCAGTCCATACCAAGAGCCATCATCCCCAGCAGTCTCTTCAGGGAGGAGCCTGGGAGGATGCAGGCTGCTCAACACAACATCAAACTGCTGAAGGATGAGCCCATCAGACACACTACCTGCCGAGTTTCCCTATCATGTCCCAGAGAACATTACTGATGAAAGATTGGAAGACTGACAGTGTATTGGACAGACCAAAAGGCATGGCAAGGTACTAGTAGTGCCTCTTATTGGTAATGAAGGCAGTTTTACATTCACCCCCTTCTTTGATACATACCAAGTGGTAAGCACTATAAAGGTATAAGTAGGTGAAAAGTTTGAGCTACAGGTAAAAGAGGCAGAGGATATGTGAATTTTGTGCTAATGTTGTTGAGAGCATGATAGTCAATACAAGGCCTGAGACCTCCATCCTTCTTTTTGATGAAGAAAAACCCTGATGTTGCTGGTGAGGTGGACAAACGGATAAAACCCTGAGCTAACTACCCATCAATGTATTCCCCCATGGCTTTTGCTTCTTCTTGAGTTTACAGGTACACACGTAATTTACGCAAAGTGGCAAGTTCGATGATGTCAATGGAACAATGATGATGATGGGGAAGTTCAGGGACATTCTTTTTGCTGAAAACCTCAACCAGATCAAAATATTCAGTGCATAGTGTGAGCGGGTTCTGGGCTCTGAATGGTGGTAGACCTAGTCCTAAACTCAGTATATGTGAAGCAATGAGAAAAGCAATAATCTGACCAAACTTTGATCTCGCTGTTAGACAAAGAGATTTGTGGGCTGTGTATTTGTTACCAAGGGAGACCTAGAATAATTGGAAATTCTAAAAAGTCAATAACAAGGAAAGGTATGAGTTCTTTGTGAAGAAAGCTGGCTTCTAGCTGAAGTGGTTTGGTAGCAAAGGAGACAGGATCCACTCCAACGGGCCCTCCATCCAACATGGCAAATTTGAGGGGTGTCTAGTGCTCTTGTACTGGAATGTACAGTTGAGCCATCACGTTTCAATAAATGAAATTCCCCTCAGCTCCTCAGCACTTTAATGACAAGGGAGGATTGTCAGCAGCAAATAGTAACAGGCAGGAGTACAGTCCTCGAAACTAACCCCTCTGTCGGAACACTCACCACATTCCCAGGGTTGGCACCTCAGGTCTGTGTGGATGAGCCTGACAGTCATGTAAAACATGACCAGCTGCCCCACAATACATACACAGACCTCCTTAAAGATGACAAAGCCTCTCTTTTCTGATCAGTGCGGTAGAGTCACACTGCATGGGCTCGGGGTTGAACTGTAACCAGAACTATAGTTTACGTGAGTGCAGAGAGAACTTTTGTGCAAGGGTAATTTTTGGAGAAGTTGGTCTAGACATATGGAAAGTTCTGTGAGTTGATCAAGAGTCAACTTGTCATCTTTGCAGGCTAACTCTGTCAGTGCCTTAGGATAAAGTCTATTTCTGAATTAGGAGTTCTGTTTTAGGAGTTCTGAATTCTGTTATTAGGAGTGCAGGTTCATTCCAACTACTTCCTGTGGCTAAAGTACAGAACTCCAAAGTGTAGGTTGATACCAAGTAATTGCCTTTTTTTAAAGCAATTTTTTTGTACAAGAGTTCTTCACTTGATCAACCATCATGAGGAATGTTGAATACACTCTTATAGTGTTTCAGAAGTATAATCTAGAAGTAACACTCTTATAGTGTTTCTCAATATAGTCAAAAAACTTCCAGACAAAATCCAGATTCTTGCAAGAATTTTAAAAAGGTATCTCTGAATTCTAGAGGTTTTGGCACAGTGGGTATCAAACTTATGTCCTCCACAGTGTCCTCACCCAATCCTGCTTCCAGCCTGCAACATAATGCAGCAAATGTTGTGGGCTACAAAATGCTCATCTTTTTCCTAATAAAAGCCCCCCCCCCCATAATAGCAATGTGAGTCCTGCAGTGCACACCCCTCCAAGTGAGGCCTCACCTAACAGAGAGGGAAACAGAATCACAGCCTTGATAGAAATCTAGAAAAAAAAGTGGTGAGATTTATGAACAGCAATGGAAAATGTGGCAGATCTTGGTGAAGTTTTAGAACTGCTTTGCACTTGAGGAGGAGGAGCTGGGACAGACTCACTTAGTGCAGTATGTCATAGTGTAACATGCTGACAGAAAACCAGATGCTTGCGGATGATAGTGATGGTGGTTTAATGAAAACAACCAACCGAAGCAAAAAGGGGCAGAACACAAAGCGTAGTCAGAGTCCAGGCAAAAAGTCAAAACATATAACAAAACAACGAGCAGAAGTACCAAGGGGGAAGGCATAAGACTGAATTGAATTGAAAACAACTAAGCAAAAGGGTCAAAACACAGTCAAACAATCAGAATCAGAAAAGAGCATGCTCAGTAGTTTCTGGGAAACAATACTTCACACTGAGACTGACTAAAGCCTGGGCTTTTATACCTGGGCTACCTGTTCTCTGAATAAACACACAGGTGGAAACACTTAAAATTCAGGAGGTTGAGAGTGCTGATAGGAGCGCATGCTAGATTCCAAAGTCAGATGGGAATCCACTGAATTCTGGGTAATGTTGTCTTCTCCATGGTTGGTGATTGAGTGCAGATCTTCTCATGTGATCTCCCAGAGTGTTCGGGCCACGGAATGGGGATGACCAGGATGACCACTCCTCCCACCACCGGGTCTATGAACAGGGGCTGAACCTGAGCTGCCAAGATGCTGGACCGACGAAGGTTCCCCATTCTTGTCCTTCAGACAGGCAAGCAGTGAACAAGTGAGTTTCTTGCATGGACATCCTCTGGGGTGAGGAGCTGACCTTTCAGGGTGCTGACAATGAAAGTCTCGATTGAGACCTGTGTCTAAGACATTCTTGGCCGGCACCCAACATTGTTCCTCTGGGCCATACCCCTCACAGTCCACCAAGTATTGGAGTTGCCACATCTCCGGGAATCCAGCAGTCTGCAGACAGCATATACCAGAGCCCCTTCTATCATCTCCGGTGGCGGGGGCATGGCATCCAGGATAGCCTCATCCAAAGGCCCTGTGACCAAATGTTTAAGAAGGGATACATGAAACAAATTAGAAACTGTGCATCTTGGGGGTAAGTCTAAACGGTAAGACATGTCATTAATTCTTTTAATTATCTTGAACGGCCCCATATATTTAGGCAATAGCTTATGGCAACTGCCCTCTGGACAGTCAAAAGTCCTTGGTTACCAACCACACTCTGTCTCCGGGTTGAAAGACAGGTGTCGGACCACAGTATTTGTCTGCTTGTTCCTCCTGATGCTGTATCACATTCTCGATTTGTTGGTGTGTCTGTTCCCACACCTCATCTGAGACCATTTGAGCACCGCCTCAATCTTGTGCTCATCCATGATTATCCCTTGTTGGCTAATGATGTACCCCACAAAAAGGAAACTGACTGTAGGTGTAACTCACACTTCTCCCCCTTGATAACACAGCCCGGACATGTTGCACAACAAATCGTCCTAACATGTCCCTGAGGGTGTCATTTATGAATGTCTGTAGCACAGCGGGGTGACAGACAGCCCGAATGGCATCACCAGATACTCATAATGCCCCCTAGCAGTCAAAAATGCTGTCTTCCATTCATCCCCTTCCTTCACTCTGATATAGGATATATACGGAGATCTAGTTTAGAGAAATGCTGGGCACCTTCTAGCTGTTCCAGCGCTACTGGAACTATTGGTAGGGGTTAAGGATAGGCCTTGGAGATTTGGTTAAGAGCTCTATAGTCCATGCATGGCCGTAACCCCCATCCTTCTTCTAAATGAAGAAAAAAATAGAAGTGATAGGAGAAGTGGGTGATCTGATAAATCCTTGTTCTAGAGTTACATCTATGTACACATCTAGGGCTTTTTGTTCTTCCTGTGTTAATGGATACACTGTAGCTTTGGGTAGGACTGGGTCTTCTGCAAGCTCTATGGCACAATCATAGGGCTTATGAGGGGGAAACTTTGTTGCATTCTGCTTGTTGAAAACTTCTTTTAAATCTATGTATTCAGGCGGTATTTCAAAAGAAGAATCGGAGTTGGGGCTCTCAATGGTGGTAGAACAAAGAGAAATGGAAGGGGTAGCAATGCAGTGATTCAATGCTCTGACAAGTGTGTAACAGTATGCTGAGTCCAAGAAATAGTAGGGTTATGCTTCTCTAACCATTTGGAGCCCTAAGATCATTTCAAAGTCTGACTATTCAAGGACCAGGAATGACAGCTTTTCAGAATATAAGGCACTGGTATGCGTTTCCAATGGTATGGTGGCTTGAGAGATCTCAGTCCCACTGAATCACCATCTAAAGCAGTAACCTTCAGAGCTGTTTGGAGATTCCTAACTGGAATCTGTAGTTGCTCCACAATCCTGGTATGAATAAAGTTTCCTTCTGCTCCTGAATAGTCATGAAACAACAAGAGATTTTGGATATCAGCACAGGTAACAGTATATCAGCACAGGTAACATCATCAATTTAGAAACCAACCCCTTTGTGAGTGAGTGAACTCCACGTGCTGTCCAGGGGTTGGCAACTTGTTTTGTTGTGGTCTCAATTGGCGGTCCCGGAGTAGATGACCCACTTGACCACAGTACAGACAAAGGCGATGAGCGATTCGGCACTATCTCTCTTCTTGTGACAATCATGCAGATTCACATGTCATAGCTTCAAGGATCTCAGGGTTCTGTCTTGGAATTCTCACATGGGGCAAATTGTTTCATTGGGCTCTTGTGGTCTTAGTACGCTTTCAGGAGTTCAAAAGATGATCTAGTCTAATGGCAAGGGAAATGAGCTGGTCCAGAGTTAGATCATCATCCCTGCTAGCTAGCTCATTCAGTATGTTGGGATTTAGTCCTTGTCAAATCATCACTAAAAAAGCTACCTCATTCCAGCCACTGATAGCAGTGAGTGTTCTAAATTCCAAGGCATAATCCACAACAGAACGAGTCCCCTGATGTAACTAGCATAGGAGTTCTGCTAACTTTCCCCTCATAAGGGTGATCAAAAACTAACTTGAACTCCATTACAAATTGGGCATAAGTCAAGAGATGCAAATTAGACCAACTAGCGGTGGCCCATTCTAATTCTTTATCTGCTAATCTAGAGATTACAAAGGATATTTTAGACTGGTCAGAGCTAGGAGGTGAATTAAACACGGAACAATGAAGCAAAAAACCTCAACATTTATCGGGATCTCCTTCAAACTTGTTGGGTTTACTGACTGGAAATATAGTTGAGGAAGCCTCTGCTGCAGTGTTAGATGAAACTGAGGTAGCAGTCTGATCAGACAAGCTCATATTCCAGAATTGGCTGGTCATGTCCTTCACCCTATTAACCAGCTGAACCAACTGAGCCTGTTGTTCTGCCTGTTGTTAGGCCAGCAATTCCAGGGAATGGGTTACTCCAGATAACACATGTTGATGTCTTCCCAGGAGTCCCTGTTCAGTGAGAGCCTTCTTTTAGGCTTCCTGAGCTGCCGTCTGCATGGAGGCGAGGTATTCTGTAACATGCTGACAGAAAACCAGATGCTTGCAGATAATAGTGATGGTGGTTTAATGAAAACAACCAACCAAAGCAAAAAGGGGCAAAACACAAAGCATAGTCAGAGTCCAGGCAAAAAGTGAAAACACAGGTCAAACCAATGAGCAGAAGTACCAAAGGGGTACTTATTGTAAATAAATAAATATGTTCTTATTGCACTTTAGACACTCCTAATACCTATTTTCACACTCTATGGACATGTCCACCTATACAACAATTTTGCCACTCTGTCATTGACTTTATATCCCTAACTCTGGGGTCTAGTATTCCATTATCCCCTCTACTTTGTTTACTGGGTGACTACACCATTTTGAACCCCCACAACCATCACACCACTTCCACACTCATTGCCCTCACTGTAGCCAAAAAAATTATCCTTAAACACTGGAAGACTAGGAACTCCATAAACATTACACAATTTAAAAAGCTACTTTTAACACATATATCACTGGAGAGATTAAGTGCTATAGAAATGAATCAAATGGCCATATTCAACACTTCATGGGAACCCTTTATTAAAAATATTGACCCCTTAACACTGTAATCCACCCACTTGTGTCTCAGCCTGTTCATCAATCCCCTCATTTCAGTGAATACTTAAATATTTGCAACAGTTAGTTCACATATACATCAAGTACACATATCAACTCACACCAATTTCTATATACACACACAAATACATATGCACAAATATGACATGAATATGAAATATAAAATTCTGTTAAACCCTTTTCTACATGATTACACTGAAAACATTCAATATACATATGTGCGTATGTTTGTCTGTCTCTTTGTTAGTCTGTCTATCTACTCTTTCATCTATGTCACACTGACTAACACACACACACTCACACACACGCACACATACCTGCACTGACCACCTAACCCCAATCCTCTGTTATTTACTATTTTTGATTATTCTCTTGGTTATATTAGTTAAAAAAATGCCAAAAGTTGTAAAAGTTGAATGTTGTGTTTTTTTCTCTCTCTCTCTCTTCCTTCCCTTTCCCTTTCCCTTTTTTTCTTTCCTTATTTCTAATGGTGTAATAAAAATACAGAATAAAGTCATCCTCCAAAGAGGGGGAGGGGTGGTGGCGGGCCAAAAAACAAACAAAAAAAAGTACCAAAGGGGAAGGCATAAGACGTAATCAAAAACAACAAAGCAAAAGGGTCAAAATACACGGTGAAACAATCAGAATCAGAAAAGAGAATGCTCAGTAGTTTCTGGGAAACAATACTTCGCACTGAGACTGACTAAAACCTGGGATTTTATACTGTAGGCTACCTGTCCTCTGAATAAACACACAGGTGGAAACACTTAAAACTCAGATTGAGAGTGCTGATAGGAGCGCATGCTAGAGTCCAAAGTCAGATGGGAATCCACTGAATTCTGGGTAATGTTGTCTTCTCCATACTTGTCCAAGTACGGATGTTCCGTTACGTGATCTCCCAGCATATTCTGGAAGTTGGAGTTTGTATCCTTTGTAGAAGAAGCCGAATGCCTGACACATAGACATTAATACCAAGCCTACACAGCCAACAGGAGGCCGCAGACCAGGCCTTGAAGAGGATGCAGAATGAAGACATCATAGAGCCATCAGGAAGTCCCCATGTGTGACCACTAGTCATGGTTCCAAATTATAATTATAATATATAGTGTAATTATAGGAGGCTCTTTGAGGTTCCAAAGAAAGAACTGTGCCCCATTCCACCTGTGAATGAATTCTACCTATGAAGCAACAGAGGAAGCCCTCCTACAATTAGCCCACTTTATCCTCCAACTATTGTGTTGAGTTTATTCTTGTAACTTTACAACTTTAATCTCAAAATATTACACATTTATTTGCAAATTCTATTTTTATTTTTCTTCTAACAGTGGCACTAAAACACCATTCCACCTTAAATGGTGCAGCAGTTATGCACCAGAGCATAGCAACTACACCATGTAAGGTGAAACAGAAAATTCAAACAAGAAGCCAGCAAAAAAAGTCAACTTCAGCTTGGTCATTTACCATCATTTTGTTGTCTTTTCTGTAAACTTTGATCAGCTCAGGTTTTTTTTTTTTGTTTGTTTGTTTTTTAGGTTTCTGTTGTCTAATTCATATTAGCAGTAGTTTTAGTAGAGTTTTCCCCAAAAATCATTAAAAATTATTTTCAAATGTAAAGTTTCTTTTTAGCAGTAGTTTAATATTCTTTTCAAGTGTTGTTGTGCTGCATTTTGTGTATGATGCTTTACTGCCAGCTATTGATTTTACATTTGTATCGAAAGCCATTCACCTCAGTTTAAAACCAATACTTATATTTGTATATATTTAACTTATTGTAATGCTATGGAGTGATGATGAGGCAGACGCATATGCTGAAAGAAGTGAGAATTTTTAGGGGCAAATCCATACTCAGGGTCTAAACAGTCCAGGATCAAAGAGCTGTCATGGAAAGAACAAGGGCCAACATGACAAAAAGAAACACAAGCTAAACACAACAACAGAGAACAGAAAATACAATGCAAGCCAGAAAATCAAACACCATACAATACAAAGACCAGCAAACAAGTAGGGAAAAACACAGGGCTTAAATACTAGAACAGGGTTAACAAGAGACAGGTGGTTGACAAGAGGATCAACAAGACACAGTTGAGAACAATTAAGGGCAACGTCTAGAAACAAGAGGGCAGAACAGGGAAGAAACAAAACAAGGAAGCACACGGACAAGACCAAAAGGTAAACAAAAGCACATGGAGGACTGGGAGGGGCCAATCAAGACACTTATATTTAAGAGTGAACTCTTCAGCCCCCATTAACTCCAACATGGTTCATGCTGCCATGTTCTTGATTCCTTGCTGGCACACAATGAATCTTCGAATATGTTGGCTGGTGAAGGATGCACCCATTGGATCCTTCGTTGCCATGGAGAGGAAGGACATATTTCTCGGCCACATATAAAGGAGGTGTAGAAATGGGACAGCCTATCATGCCACTGTGACACATTCAGCCTTCAAATGCAGCCTCTGTGTATTGTGTAAAAACCATAAGATGATAATAAAATATTTTTTATTCCTATGAATTTTGTCAATGTCATGTTGTTTTTATCAGTGATATTGTACTTAGCATTTATTGCCATTCTTGTGAGGGCAAAAGGATGACTTTTTCCTTTCTCTGACACACTTAAACCAGTACAACAGGAGCTTAGATCTAAATTAGCAGTTGAGTTCAATCAGGTGTACTATAGGGAAATCACATACATGTGCATTAAAGATTGTTATGGAGAGAGCAAGGAGAAAAGTACTACACTTTCCCTATTAATTATTAACTAATGTTTGAGTTCAGTGGTAACTGTAGGATAAACCATTTCCTCATGAGACACCAGATATCAACATAGGAGTTAAAAAATGTCATATTATTAATAGGAATGATTAAATAAAACTATGGCAACTGTCACAAATGAGGACTAGTTGCAAACTGATGTACATGTAAGTTCTTAATTTTATTAAATTTAACAGACATTAGATGGGTGGAAATGCACAAGGTAACATAAGAAATCACACACAATAAACTCGAAACCTGTTACGATTGGCCCCTCCCAGTCCTCCTTGTGCTTTTGTTTTGGTTTTGGTCTTGTCCATGTGCTTTTGTTTTGTTTTGCTTCCTTCCCAATCCTGTCCCCTTGTTTCCAGACCCTGCCCTTGATTATTTTCACCTGTTACCCACTTGTTAACCACCTATGTCTCATTACCTGTATTTAAGCCCTGTGTTTTCCCTAGTCTCTCGCTGGTCTTTGTTTGTATAGTTTGATTTGTTTGGTATTTGATATTCTGTCCTCCATTGTTTGTTGTTCCTGTGTTCCTTTGTGTGATGTCTCTTCCTTCTTTTCTCCGTGTTGGCTCCCTAAGCCTGAACCATCTTGACCCTGAAAATGGATTTGCCCCCAATTAATCTCGTTCCTCTACACATATGTGTCCATCCCAACATTACACTGACAGATAGAAACAGGCAGACACAAGGGCTGCTTACACAGTGTGATGAAACAGAAGGGTAAGATGATGAGAAGATGAAGCTACAGAAAAAACACAATTGACTTTGATAGACAAAATATTCCAGAACACTGTGTCTGAGGGGATCTGGTGGCAACAAACGTGGAGCGATGATAGGCAGTCGCATGTGCAGAGACAAGTGAGATTTATTAAGTACAAATCCAAAATCAGGGTCAGAACAGTCCATGGTCAGAGAGCCAAAATGGAGAGCAGGAGGGACAGACATGACAAAAATGAACACAGAACTCCAAACAGGCCAGAAATAAACAAAACACTTTTGAAAACAAACCTTAAATCAAACAACAAATACCAACACAGACCAGGGCAAATGCGGGGGTTATATATAAGAGGGAAGATGAGGGACAGGTGGGAAACAGGTGGTAACAATCAGGGGCGGAGTCACAAAACAAGGGGGCCGGACTGTGAAAAAATCAAAACAAAAGCACATGACAGGATTAAAAGGTAATCAAAAGCAAATGAGGAGACTGGGAGGGGCCAAGCATGACAATAACATTTGATTTAACACCTGGCAAAATGATTGATGTGACCTTTTTAACTGTAGGTCATGAATCAAATGTCAGAAACCACATTCCATTTTGTGTGTCCGGATGAAGGCTACAGTGACATTTATTTTAAATAAAATCGCAAATAACAAATATGTACAAAAAACAGCCCATCTTTTTTTTCTCCTAATGGGATACATGTACTCTGCCTTTGAACGTTGGATAAAGAGTGGTGCATGGCAGGCAGCATTTGATATGCAAACAGTCAATTAGGTCATGAATGGATGTCTTTTTCATTTGAACACTACTGAGGTAGGAAGCATGTGTTACACTGCAGACACAGTTTGATAATCCTGCATTCTGTCTTGATTAATCATTTTTGTATGCATTTTATTAATCAGAGAATACATTATTGCATTTGTACATCAAAAATATTGTAAGAGAATTATTATATGGTGCATTAAACTGGAAGACACTGTAAATGTATTCCATTGTGGTACATAACCTTGTCCATAGAAATTGTATTTTTGTTTTGTTTTTTTATGTGGAGGCGTGATTTGAAGGATGATGTAAAGATAGATCAGTTATAAATGTGTATGACCTCTTGTGAAATTCTGCTCTAAAGCATTTTGTATAAGCTGCTGCAAAAGGTACTGTATCAAGCTACTGGATTTGTCATTACATCCTGTTCTCTTGTTTCATAAGTGTCAATTAGTTTTAGGAGACTGTTATTTGGTACTGATCTGTTTGGTATATCATAAAATGTATTTAGTCATTTTTATTTACATAATTTCTTTTGAAAATGTATAATGTTCTATCTATTATTCTTTTTTTGTTCAAGACTAGTCTCCTGACATGACTTCCGTGGTGTCCCTTGACAATGCAACATTCATTCGGCCCTCTGCATTTTACATCAGTGGATTGTACAACATGCCACATTCAAAGTATTACTATATGTTTTTGTGCTTTGTGTACGCTGTGACTGTTTTAGGGAATACTTTTATAATGAGTACTATATACCTGGCACAAACTCTGCATACAGCAAAGTATATAGCTGTCTTTAACTTGGCCTTGTCTGATCTGTGTGAAAGCTCTGCTCTCATTCCGAAGTATGCAGACATGTTTATTTTAGAAAACCAGTACATATCTTATGAAAACTGTTTGACAAGCATGTTCTTTGTTTTCCTCTTCATGAGCCTTCAGTCTTTTACTCTGCTTGCTTTGTGCTTTGATAGGGTAATTGCTATATGTTTTCCACTGAGGTATCATGCTATTGTCACCAAAACCACAATGACCCTGATTATTGGTATTCTGTGGGTTATATCTGTGACTATTAATTGTGTTACTCTAGCTCTGATTGACAGACTGTCCTTCTGTAGATCTACCACAGTTGATAGCTATTTCTGTGACCATGGCCCTGTCATCAAACTAGCCTGTAATGATAATAATCCTAATTACATGATGGCCGATACCTGTATTATTTTAGTTCTTTGCATTCCATTGGTGCTAATAGCTCTCTCGTATGTTTGTATAGGTTTTGCATTGCTTAAAATCTCACATGGTGCTGATCGTATTAAAGCTATGAAAACATGTACTTCCCACCTCATATTAGTGGCCATGTTTTATCTGCCAGTCTTTAGCGTTTATATGTTGACCCTTACAACAACTGTACACATAAATACTAGAATATTTAACTCAGTCTTAACACAAGCAATACCACCTATGTTAAACCCCATTATATATTCTCTGAAGACAGAGGAGGTATTGCAGTCTATTAAAGTACTCTACAAACGAATCAAGGTGAACTTTCCAAAGGAAAACCCTGTGAAAAGCATTGCAAAGAATTAAAGTGGTATAACAACTGTAGTTTGGCTTACTAACATAAATCGTCAAAGTGTGCCCTGTTTTTCTTATTCAGTGAAAGGACTCGATTGCATCACTTCAGGCTGCCATTGAAATCTTTTTTATTATTGCTAGGTATGTAGAAGCCATGATTGTAGTTTAATGTACTGCAAGTTAATGTCTGTTTATGAAATTAGAACATTTATTTGTTTAGCAGGTATATATTTGAATAAACACATTTTAAAGAAATTTCTATACACAGTTTAAATATTTATAAAAAATGTGAGTTGGCCTGGGCGGTCGAGCTCGATGCAAAAATGAACTGAACTAGAAGTTTAGACAGTGCAGCCACCTTCATTCAAACTGTGTTCCATGTGTCTTTCTGTTCTACTGTTTATCTGGTCTGAATGATTTTTCAAAACCTGCATGTTCTATGTAATAACTTGCCTCATATAAAAGTTTAGAAGAACTAACTGGCAAGCTGTCTAGTTCAGGTAGTCAAAAAGCTTACAACATCTTTACAGAGCAAAAGAAAGATTTGTTCAAACTGACAAACAGACTTAGCATCTAGTAAAGGCAATAACAGCCAAAATGTATGCTCAGAAGCATACCATAATATTGTAGCATTCACCATTATGAACGAAAAACAGTTCATTGTACTTTATTCACAGTTGTAGTTGACCACACCAGACACTAAGGAATATTTCAAAGCCTATACTACAAGCTCACATCCACATTCTCTGAGTTTTTTAGTGCTTAGTATTTTAGTGCTTAAACACAGTAAAGGAAGGCTAACCCTGCCTTCATAATAAAAATTCTTTTCAGAAAAAAACATAGAATAACTCTGCTAGAATCAATAACCAGAATAAACATGAGAAAATGTCTTAAACACAACCCTTTACCAAAAGTCATCGCCCCTAATGACCACAAAGTTTTTGAACCAAACTGGGGGCCAGCTGTGCTGGGATAAGGACTTCTTTAGTCATCTGTACTGATTGGTGCTGGCAGGCATCTGAACTTCATGACATCCTCTCCTTGTGTGCTGAAGCAAAGAGACAGAAGTGGGACATATAAATTCTGTGGCAACTTTTCTTAACTGCACACTGGTAACAGCAATGCATGCATGGCTCTTAATCCTCCTCCTGGCAGAACTTCTCACAGTTTACCATGTCAAGTTCTGTGCCAGTCAGGGTGCCAACATCAGCAGCAGCAGTGGAAGAGGTGATGACAGTGCTCCTCACAGCTGACATCTGCTTTCTCTTCTTTGATTTATTAATCCCGGGCTCTTTATTAATAATAATAGGGGGGTGCTGCTCGTCTGTGTTGTCTACCAAAACCCATTCTGTGCTCGACCTGACAGCATGCTCTGTCCTAAGAGCTACTCCAGCAGTCTCTGATGCTGCATGTTTAACTATGCACTGAGGAGTCAGTGGTTTCACCTTGACCTGGGCTGACAGGGCTATCTCTGAAACTCAGTGTGATAGACTTTAGGTCCATTTAGGTCCATAAAATGTAGTGGATGTATTGGACTTCAGCTACCAGACTAAATGACTCTTCTTGCCACTGACTGTCAGCATCAGCCATCCCCCTCTCATTATTGATGCTAGCTCACTGGTCAGTGTGGAGATAAAATGCTGTGCCTTCCAGCTTGAGCCCAGCAGGTACCACTTCTGGAAATGTGGCAGAAGTCTCATATGGACATTCACCCCACCACAGACACTGTTTATTTGTACCCTGGGCTGTTCTTTTTGGCTAGGCAATAATTATTTCCTGACTTCAAGGAGGTATAACAATTGATTAAATACGCTACAAACCTATCAAGGTGAACTTTGCAATGGAATATCCTGAGAAAAACATTGTGATGAATTAAAATTATATAATAACTGTACTTTGGCTTACTGAAATGAAGCAGAAAATCATACTCTCTACTGTCATTGAGTTAAATGATTGAAATCCCCCCTTAAAGGCTTCCATTATTTTGACTTTTTTATTATTATTAAAGTAGTTTCATGACTGTAGTTGTTTGTTGCAAGTAACAACTAGGTAAGAAACAAATACAACAGTATTTGACTGTTTACATTTCTTGTTTGACTCTTGTTTTTGATGTTTTTGCCTGTTTTCCTTGACACTGCCATTTTGCTTAACCACCTTGGATTATTTGCCATTGGTGATGATCATCTGTTTGTATTTGCTGCTTCTTTTGGAATTGACCCCTGCCTGTTTTGTAACTATGTACTTGGATTCTGATTCTAACAGTAAAGCCTCAATTGTGTTTTCTAACTGCAAGCGTCTGACTCTTGTTGGCATGTTACACAATATCTCACCTAACATGCAAACAGTGGATCATAAGGTGTTTCAAAAGGCTTTGGCTGAACAAGGGCAACTAATGGGCCAACATCAACAGGTTTGTCTGGACTAACTCACTCGCTTGAGTCTCTAGCCCAACAGCATTCTGAACAGCAAGCTCCACTTGTACAACTAGTTGCAAGTGTGAAGGGGTTAACTGATCAGCTTCAGAGTATGTGCATCGCAGAGTCAGAGGTTAGCATCACCCAACCTGTCCAGGCTGACTGGCAGGTGTTCAGGGATGCTGCTGTGCATGATGGAGAGCTGGATCTAGAGGATTACACAGCTGCTGTCCTCGGATACATCAGCAAGTGTGTTCAGGATGTCACCACCCCCAGGACTGTGATATGCTCCCCAAACCAGAAACCCTGGCTGAATGCAGAGGTCTGACGTGAGCTGACGGCAGACGTAAAGAGGGCCAAAGCTGCATACGCTCGGAAGATCCAGGGTCATTTTTCTTCCCAGGGTCAACGGAGCATGTGAAAGGGCATCAAGTGCATCACAGACTACAACACAAGAGATGCACAATGCACAAGGGACCCCTCACTGCCCGATGCTCTCAATAAGGTCTATGCCCACTTTGAGGACCCAAACACACCCCCCAGCACCAGATTCACTCCACCACCTGGAGAAGAGTCCCTCAGTGTGACCCAAATAGAGGTGAGAAGGATCCTTAAAAAGATTAATCCCCACAAAGCTGCTGGCCCTGGATAACATTCCGGGGCATGTGCTGAAATGCTGTGCAGACCAATTCTCTGAGGTGCTGACAGACATCTTCAACTCGTCTTTAATCCAGACAGCTGTCCCCACCTGCCTGAAGCATCATCCCAGTCCCTAAGAGCTCCACAGTGACTGAATGACTATCATTCCATGAATGACTATCACACAATGGTTCCCCAGACCCTGGCTTACAAACTCCATACTCTTGGACTGAGCACCTCTCTCTGTAATTGGGTCCTGGACTTCCTGACTAACAGGCTGCAGTATGTGAGGATCCACAATCATCCTCCTCCACCATCTTCCTCAGCACCAGCTATCCTCGGGGCTGTGTGCTGAGGCACCTCCTGTTTACACTGCTCACATATGACTGCTCAGCTATCTATCCAGGCTGTCATATTGTAAAGTTTGCGGATGACACAGCAGTGGCTGGATGTATCACAAGTAGTGATAAGTCTGGCTATAGGCAGAAGGTGGAACACCTTGAGAGTTGGTGCAGTGAGAACAATCTCTGCATCAGTGTGAAAAAACACAAAGGAGATTATTATGGATTTCAGAAGGGCGTACACCTAAGTAACAGGTCTTACCTGGAGTAATAACACTTCCAGCCTGATTAGGAAGGCACATCAGCACCTCTACGTCCTCAGACGGTTGAGGTGTGCTGGACTCGGGAGCTCAGTCTTCACCTCATTTTACAGATGTGTGATGGAGAGCATTCTGTGCTCGAGCATCACTGTGTGGCACAGAAGCTGCTCTGCATCAGAAAGGAAAGCTCTGCAGAGGGTGGTGAAGGCTGCACAGAGGACTGTTGGACATTTGACAAATGACCTCCAGATGCACGAAAAGGGCCACTGGCATCATGAAGGACCCCACTCATCCAGCATACAGACTTTTTGTCCTGCTCCCCTCAGGTAGGATGTTGCAGAGCATTAAGAGTAAAACAACCAGACTGAGAAACAGCTTCATCCCTGAAGCAGTAAGACTCTTAAATTACAATTAGACATCACTGCAATGGCACTTCATGTCCACTTATTTATCTCTGCTGCTGTACTGAATCAGTACCTCTACTATATCATCCCTACACATGTCACTTTATACATTAGTATTAAGATGTACACTTTCTACCTCATACTTCTGCTGTGTTTCATGCTGCTGTTATTTGCACCTTACTATTGTTCGTTACTTTTGTTCTTGGGAGTTAACTGGGACCTTGAGTACACTATTTCATTCCACCTCATGTACCATGTGTGATGTGTCATCCTTTTCTTATCTTCTCATGCTGTTTCCCATGAGTAAACCTGATATGTTTGAGGGTGATCCTGACAAGTGCTTTTGGTTTCTAAGTCAGTGTTCAGTGTTTTTTTTTTTGATAATTCCACAGTCAGCTCAGATCAGGCTAAGATCTCTTTCATTGTTTCCTGTCTAGTGATAGAGCACTAGAATGGGCTACTGTCAGCTGGACTCACATTCATCGCCTATTCTACGCTCAGTTTATTAATGAATTCAAGACTGTTTTCGATCACTTAGACTTGGACTTAGACAGACTTTGTCATTCAAATTAACACCGTACAGTGCACATTAGAATGAAATTTTGTTGCTTTGGCTCAGAGTAGATCGGGGAGAGGAAAAAAAGTACAACGTATTGCAAAGTGTAGTGTATATATAAACATATGTATATCAACAGATAAATAAATTTTAAATAAGTATATGTAATTTTAAATGAGTGTATTGCACTGGTGTTCCTAGGTATGAAGTGATCAAAAAAAAAGAATTGGAGCAGCATGTTATTTAGAGTTCAGCAGTCTTATGGCATGTGGGAAGAAGTTGTTTTTGGACCTGGCTGTTCTGCTTCAAAGACTTCGGAACATCCTTCCAGAGACCAGCAGCGAGAACAGTCCATGGTGGGGGTGGGAGGGGGTGTTTATGTTCTGAGCTCTGCTCAGACAGCCACTTGTCGCAATGTCCTATATTGGAGGAAGTGAAGTCCCAATAAATTCTCTCTGCTGTCCTTACCACCCCCTGTAGGGACTTCCAGTCAGAGGCACTGCAGGCTTCTGCCCAGTCAAAGTTGCACCTGGTCAGTATGCTCTCAACAGTGCCTCTGTAGAAGATAGTGAGAATCGCAGAGGGGAGGTGTGCTCTTTTCATCAGTCTCAGGAAGTGCATGCGCTGCTAAGCTCTTTTGACCAGAGTTTCAGCGTGAGTGGACCAGGTCAGAGCGTCTGTCATCTGACCCCCAGGAACTTGGTTTTGCTGATTATCTCCACTACTTTGACCTTGATGAAGTGTGGTGTGTGGTTGGGTTGGTTCCTCCTGAATTCGACAATGATCTCTTAGGTTTTCTCAACATTCAGGACCAGGTTGTTGGTTTCGCCAGTTTGCTTATCAGATGTTGTGAGATGATTGTGTTAAATGCTGAGCTGAAGTCAGAAACAGCATGCGCACGTGAAGTGCAGAGAAAATGGCATCCTCTGTGGAGCAATTCGGGCGGTAAGCAAACTGGTACAGGTCGAATGTGGGAGGGAGTTTGGAGGTAATCAAAACACTTCATCATGATGGGGGTGAGTGCTACATGGCGGTAGTTGTTGAGGACTGGTATGATTGTGGCAGTCTTTAGGCATGAAGGTATGACAGCTTGTTTCAGCAAGGTGTTGAAGATGTCCGTGAGAAACCCAGCCAGCTGATTGGCACATTCCTTAAGCACCCGTCTGGATATGTTGTTGGGACCGCTTTCCGAGTGTTTACTCTCCCCAGGGTTCTTTGTATCCAGGAAGAGTATCTGCTCATCTGGGCGAGTAGATTTCACTGCAGGAGTGGTATTCAGTGCCTCAAACCTTCCAAAATATTTATTTATTTATTTGAGAAAGTTGATGTTATTCTCACAGGGGGAAGGAGCAGCTCTTATGGCCCAGTTCAGGTTTGATCTCTCAGTCTCGCACGTACCTCACTGGTCATCCAAGATTTCTCATTGGCCTGTGTGAAGATGTTTTAATCACACTAACACCCTCCATGTACTTCTGGATGTATGCAGACACAGACTCAGTATATTCATTCACCACATGTGATGATTTTTCGGTGGAAGCTGCCTTGTCCCAGTCCATGCACTCAAAGCAGTCTTGTAGTGTTTTCATAGCTCCTGCAGGCCATTCCCTTATGCCTCATGGTGGCTTTTTCCTTGATCAGCAGGGGCTTGTATGCTGGAATTAGCATCACAGAGAGACGGTCTGAGAAGCCAAGGTGGGGGCAGGGTGCTGCCTTAAATGCATTTTTGATGTTGCTGTAAGCCAGATCTAGGTTGTTCTTTCCTCTGGTTGCAAAGTTCACATACTGGTGGAAGTGAGGAAGTACAGTTTTCAGATTGGCCTGATAAAAGTCCCCCATCACAATGAAAACTCCCTCTGGACATGTAGATTGCAGTTCACGGATAGAATGGTAGAGAACATTCAGGGCTTCTCTGGTTTTTGTGCTGGGGGGGATGTACACTGCTATAATGATAATGACAGCATATTCTCTAGGCATATAAAAAGGCCTATATTTTACAGTCAGTACCTCCACATCAGAAGAGCAGTGACTTGAGATTTTCACTGCGTTGTTACACCAGTTGTTGTTGGCGAACATGCAAACACTGCCACCCTGGGTTTTAACAGTAAGAGCCCTGCTCCTGCCCACCGGAATATTGTTAGCCCCTCCACGTCATCCAAAATGGATGGATTAAGACATGTTTCTGTAAAAATTATGGCATAGCAGTCTCTCACCTCCCGTTTTGTTGTCAAGTCCAGCCTCAGATAGTCCAATTTGTTCTCTAAGGACCACATGTTCACAAGCAGGATAGAGGGAAGTGGCATTCTGCCTGGGTTAGCCTTTAGCTTAGCTGTTAGCCCAGCACGGCATCCATGCTTCTGCTTTCTGTCACATCGCCTCCACCACTGGTGGACGCTGCTGGTACAAGTCTCCACTGCTTCAAGAGCTGCTGGATATAGCCGATGTAGCAGTTTGAGGCTATGTACAAGGTCCAGAGTGGTAGCATTTGCGAGTCCCAAATTACTTGATCCTCATAAATCCAGTATCTTTTGACAGTCACTTATTGATTTGGGATGTATGCGCTGCAGATTTGCTGTGAAATTGTGCAAATTCTCTGAGTTATAAGCCATTAAATGTCTGATAATATCACGAGCCTTAGCAGCCACAGCTGAACAAGGCGCCACCATCTTGGATCACTCTTATGAGGGCAAGATTAGTGGAGAATTACTTGCTAAACTACATCAGAGAAATTTCTCTGTAGTAGAGTATTCGCTTTGAGTTCTGTACACTAGCGGCTAGCAGTGGGTGGAATGAGGCAGCTGTTGGTTATAATTCCATCAAGGGTTAAACCCGAACATATTAAGTGAGCTAGCATGTAAAGGTGATGACCTGGAACTGGATCAGCTTATCAATCTGTCTATTCAATTGGATCAACTGCTACAAACCCAAGAACAAACAAACTGCCAGAAAAATACTTAAAGAGTAAAGATAACCATCAAACCTGTAGAGACTGGTGAACCTATGCAGTGTGATTCATCCCATCTATCCCAAGAGGAGAGACTCTGTCGGCTGAGAAGCCACCTGTGTCAGTATTGTGGTGATGCTGGGCATGAACTCTGTGAATGCCAAGTCAGACCACAGAAACCTGGAGTGTCCTCCACGTGCGAATGTTCTGAGTGTTCCCACAAAGTGGTTGGTTTCAAAATCTTTCCTGTTACCAGTCACTATATACTCTCATCCCCAGTCTGTCGTTGTTTCAGCTCTAATAGATTTGAGTGCAGAAAGAAACTTCATTCATGCCCATCTGGTGGAGCAACTCCAAATTAAAGTGAAATTCTAAATTCCCGAGTGGCAGCCTAGGACCAGTTGAAGTTAGAACCATATCCAAAGTGAACAAACCCATTCCTCTGAAAGCCAGTGCTCTCCACAAAGAAATTTTGTCTTTTTTAATGCTTGAACATTCAGAATTTGAACTAATTCTAGGGCTCCCTTGGCTAGAGAAATGCAATCCTTCTATTTCTTGGCCCAATCACACTATACTCAAATGGTCTGACTTTTGCCTCCAACTGTACTGTCAACCTCAGTAGAGAGCCCCAATGCTGATAGCAATGTTAATATCCCCTCTGAATACACAGACCATAAAGAGGCATTTAACAAAAACAATGCTACTAGACTGCCCCCACACAGATCATACGATTGTGCCATTGAGCTAGTAGAAAACCCTGTTTTACCAAAAACTATAATATATCCCTTAACCCAGAAAGAAAAAAGTTCATGGGCCCATATATTCAAGATGCCCTAGAACAGGGGTTCATTTGACCCTCAACCTTTCCTGTAGCTTCTAGTTTCTTTTTTATAAAGAAGAAAGATGGTGGTTTACATTCCTGTATTGATTATCATGCACTAAATCAGATCACTAAGACCTATCCTTATCCTCTTCCCCTAGTCCCAGTGTTAAAAAGAGCCATATATTTTACCATGTTAGATCTCAAGAGTGCCATTAACCTGATCAAAGAAGGGGATGAATGGACTGCTTTTATGGCCACTAGGGGCACTATGAATACTAGGTAATGCCTCTCGGCCTCTCTATCGTCCCCTCTGTTTTTCAAGCTGCAATATTGCAGAGGTGCGTCAGCCACGACAGCCCCACAATATCCAGAGCTTTAAGCATCTCCCGACGAATCTCATCCACCCCCAGTACCTTGCCCCTGAAGAGCTTGCCAACTACCTCAGTGACCTCCACCAAGGAAATGGGACTTGACACGCCAGAGGCCTCCGGCCCTGACTCCTGTGAGGGAGGCATATCTCCCGAATTAAGGAGTTCTTCAAAGTGCTCCTTTCACCGACCAACAATATCCTCATTTGAAGTCAGAGTTTCTCCACCCTTGCTGAATACAGCTTGGGCACAGCCACCGTGACCACTCCTGAGTCGCCAGACAGTTGTCCAGAACCTCCTTGAAGCTGACCGAAAGTCTTTTTCCATGGCTTTGCCAAACTCCTCCCATACCCTGGATTTTGCTTCTGCCACTGTTGCAGCTGTCAACTTTTTCACCTGTTAGAATCTCTCTGTCTTTCAATTGTTTGGCATACCAGAGGACATTTTATCAGATAGGGGTCCCCAATTTACATCACAGGCTTGGGCTGCATTTTTTGAAAATATTGGAGTCTCCATCAGTTTTACTTCTGATTAACGCCCACAGTCAAACAGCCAATGTGAGAGGATGAATCAGGAATTAGAATTATTATTAATCAGGAAAATGTATTGAAAACCCCACTGACTGGTCTCGCTTTTTGCCCTGGGAAGAGATAGCCCAAAACTCACTAACTAGCTCAGCTACTGGCATGACTCCTTATCAATGTGTTTTTGTGTACCAACCACCCCTAGCACCATGGACAGAATTATTCTCCAATGTTCCTGCAGTAGATGCATGGATGCAGAGGAGTGAAAAGGTTTGGGACGACATACATCAACACATCAAAACCGTTCTGCAGAGGAACAAGGAGCAAGCTAATCGACACAAGAGTGAAACTGTGTATCAGCTCAGAGACTGAGTATAGTTAGCCACCAAGGACTTCAGAAATGCTGAGGGAAGTAGACAACTCCAGCCCAAATACATTGGGCCTTTTAAAGTTGTTAAGAATGTTAACGCCATCACCTATAGATTAGATTTACCCCTGAGACATAGAATCTCATGTTCACTCCACATGTCTCTTCTTAAACCTGTCATTGTAGGGCCTTTGTACAAGGCTGCTGTACTCCTGGAGACATGGAGGGCTCCTCCAGTATCTGGTGGACTGGGAGGGATACGACCCTGAGGAGTAGTGTAGGGTTTTTGCATGAGACCACCCCAGACTCTTTGTTTTCTAACAGCAAGCATCTGACTCTTGTTGGCACATTACAAATAGGCAATAGACAACTTTTCTCATTTTTTTCAGTTTAATATGTACTTCCCCATGCTCTTTGAAAGACAGCTAGTTCAATCTGGATCTTGTTCCTCAAAGACGTGTAAATTTGCACCAGCAGAGCACACTGCGATCAGCATGATGTGATTAGGACTCAAAACTTTTCTTCTCATGAAATGTCTTGTTTATGCTTTAGTTTTGTCTGTAAAGATTGCCAAGGTCAATTCAGAAATATTTTCAGATTGTGATTGTGGATGTAAGTAAATCATAAAATAAAAATAAAATTAAAAAAGTAACATTATTTAAGTAGTTTTCTAGAGAACTACTTATTTATTCTTTTTTTAATAATTTTTTTATTGAGGGAATAAGTCAAGATATCAGAAAAACTAAGATACAGGACAAATCCATTGAAGGAAAAGAAAAGGCCTGAACAGTATCTGGTATTTGGTCACAGCAATAAAAACACAAATAAATGAATTAATTAAAGGACCAATTTGGATTATAATGTTATCATTTTTCCTGCCTTTCTCTCTTCCCCCCTCCCACACACCCTTCCGCTCCCTCTCTACCCTCCCTCCATTAAGTTTCCCCTTTCACCTTACCCTTACCCGTAGTGGCACCCAACTAATAACCCCAATCGCCAAAGTAAATTTAACATTACTAAACAAACAGCCCAATTAACCCAATAAATGAATATGAGAATATATGATTAGATAATTGGGATAAAGAGGATAAAAAATCTAAATAAAAATACAGAAAAATATATAAATAAATAAATATGTAAAAAAAATTACATAATAAAAGATACATTAATAACTAAATGTAAAAAAAAGGGGGGGGTCAGTCATCTGGCATGGTCTGAAGAGAGTTGAAATAAGAAAGGAGGAGATTCCACTTCAAGTAGAATGCAGCAGTATTGCCTCTCAGAGTAAACCTTATCCTATCGAGTTTGAGAAAGTGCATGACATCACAAAGCCACCTTGAAATTAAGGGGGGTTTTGGAGATTTCCATAACAACAAAATGCAGCACCTCGCTAATAAGGATGTGAAAGCCAAAATGTCCAATTGTCCAGTGGTGAGCAGGGGTAAATTTATAGAAAGGCCTAATATTGCTAAGGAAAAGTTCATTTCGATGTCCACGCCTTTTGACATAGTTTTAAAGTAAGCTAGCCAAAACTTGCATAAAGCAGGACAGAAAAAATACATATGGCTCAGATTACATGGTGAGGTATGACATTTATCACATTGGTCGTTGGTGGTGTTCGGATAAAATTTAGATAGCTGAGATTTAGATTGGTGAATGCTGTACAATACTTTAAATTGAATCAATTGTAATCTTGCACAAGGTACACTTACTCACACCTTGGTGATAGCCTTATCCCACCATTGGTCTGTCAGGGCAATGCCCAGCTCATTTTCCCACGATCTTTTAATTTTATTCGAGGAACATGGGTCCAGATTAACTAGCTTCGAATAGATGTTGGAAATACACCATTTTTGAAAGGGATCTAAAGACAAAAAGTCATACCAAGGGATATCCAACAGGTAAGTGGATGTAATCCAAAAAAAGAGAAGAGACACAGTGTTTAATTTGCAAGTATCTAAACAAGTGGGAAGGGGGCAGGTTGAATTCAACTGATAACTGAGGAAAGCTACAAAAAACACCATCTTTATAAAGATCATGAAGGGATTTAATACCCTTGCTGTGCCAAGTAATAAAAGCAGTGCCATTCAGGGCGGGTGGGAATAAATGGTTTTCCAATATAGGCAAAGATGATGAAGGTGACATAAGTTTAAAGTGGCGCCTAAATTGAATCCAAATCCGAAGGGTAGAGAGGACTATGGGGTTGATGGTAAAATCTTTAAGCCTGAGAGGTAAGGAGGAAGCTACAAGTGCAGATACTGAAGATGAAGAAAGGGAGTGAGTTTCAATTTGAACCCATAGCAAATTTGGGGAATGGAGCAAACACAAGATTTTTTGAATATGAGCTGCCCAGTAATAGAATAGAAAATTAGGAAGGGCGAGCCCCCCATCAAATTTGAATCTCTGCAACAAGGATTTCCTCACTTTGGGAATCTTTCCATCCCATATAAAAGAAATGATGAGCTGATCCAAAGTTTTAAAAAAAGATTTAGGGAGAAGTAGCGGAATAGTTTGAAACAGAAAAAGAAACTTAGGCATAACATTAATTTTTACAGCGTTAATTCTCCCAAAAAGTGATAAGGGGTCCAGTTTCAATTCATCAATCAAAGGGGAGAAATTGTTATGGAAAAGAGAGGGCAAAGTTCAAGATATATGGATCCCTAATACTTAAACCCAGCAGGGGCATATTTAAATGGAAAAGTGGATTGATTAAGTGATAAAGCCAGTGAGTTTACAGGGTAACACTCGCTTTTCTGTAAGTTTACTTTATAGCCTGAGATTGATCCAAATCTCTTCCAGAGTGACATAATAGGAGGAAGAGAAATTGTTGGATCAGTCACATATAGCAACAAGTCATCGGCATACAAAGTTAATTTCAGTTCGATTCCAGAATGAAAAATTCCACGAAAAGGTGAAAGAGATTTCAGTGCAATCGACAGGGGTTCGATAGCGAGGGCAAACAACAAGGGGGATAGCGGGCACCCCTGCCTCGTCCCGCGTGAAAGTGGAAAATATGTAGAACAGACACAGTTGGTGTGAACACTAGCCATGGGGGAAGAATACATCAATTTAATCCAAGAAATGAATGTCTCTCCAAAGCTGAATTTACGCAAAACTTCAAATAGGTAACCCCACTCAACCCGATCAAATGCTTTCTCTGCATCTAAGGAAATTTTCACTTCTGGAAAAGAGGAGGAATGTTCCATAAAAATCATATTTAAAAGGGTGCGGACGTTAAAAAAGAGGTGGCGACCTTTAATAAAGCCATTCTGGTCATAAGAAATTATTACAGGAAGAACCTTCTCCAGACATAAAGCCAATAATTTCGTCAGGATTTTCAAGTGCACATTTAGGAGTGACAAAGGTCTATATGAAGCACAGGAGGTGGGATCCTTATCCTTCTTCAGAAGGAGAGATATGGATGCTTCCATAAAAGTAGGAGGGAGAGATCCAGATAGTAAGGATTCATTATACATATCAAGAAGAAGAGGAGATAACCTATCACTGAATCTTTTAAAAATTTTGACGGGAAAGCCGTCAGGACCAGGTGCTTTATTAGTTTGCATAAAATTGATTGAGAGAGAAATCTCTTCCAAGTCTAAGGGCGAATCAAGAATGTGTATAGCTGTAGTATTCACAGAGGGAAACTCCAGACTGTCAAAGAATGAAAGCATTTCGGTATCATCGGAGAGGGATTCAGATTGGTAGAGAGTAGAATAAAAGGACTTAAAGACAGCATTTATAGATGGTGAATCAGAGCATAATGTACCAAGTGAATCTTTAATTTGGGAAATTGATCGAGATGAAATTTGTCTTTTAAGTTGGTGGGCTAAAAGTCTCGAGGGTTTTTCCCCATGTTCATAATAACTACTACGTGTACGCAATAGCAGTTGCTCAGCGTCAGTTGTTGTGGTGAGATCAAATTCAGTTTGTAACTCAAGGCGCCATTTCAATAACGCGGGTGTTGGATTTGTTGAATTGAGTTTATCAACCCTAGTTATTTCTGTCATCAAATTTTGCATTTTAAGTTTATGTGATCTATTCAGATATGCTGTGTATGATATGATTTGTCCACATAGGTAGGCTTTAAGAGATTCCCATAGAACAGAAGAAGTAACGGTGTCATTCTTGTTAATAGCAATAAACTTGTCAATTGAAAACGAGATATAATTATTAAAAGCATCATCAGACAGCAACAACAGCGGGTCAAGCCTCCAAAGAGTTGGGAAACGATGATAATTTGAAAATGTTATATTTACTGTCACTGGAGCATGATCTGAAATAACTATAGAGTGTTAATCTGAAGAAACAACGTTACCAATGAGAGAACCATCAATAATAAAATAGTCAATACGGGAATACACTTGGTGAGGATGAGAGTAAAAGGAAAATACCTTGGAAGCCGGGTTATAAAATCTCCAAGCGTCGACCAACCCATTATTGGACATGAAATCTAATACTACTTGAGAAGTAAAAGAACGTGACAAAGTGTGAGTGCCTGATCTGTCTAAGAGTGGGTCAATTGTGCAGTTGAGGTCTCCGCCCATAATTAAAAGATGAGTGTTTAAAGAAGGAATAGAGCTAAATAACTTTTGCATAAAATTTGGATCATCAAAGTTAGGAGCATAAATGTTTACCAACAAAACAGGGGTATTATATAAGGTGCCGCGAACAATCAGGTATCTGCCGTTCCCATCTGTAATCATAAATTGGATCCCTCTCCTACACTG
Source organism: Pygocentrus nattereri (assembly GCF_015220715.1). Classification (NCBI taxonomy): domain Eukaryota; kingdom Metazoa; phylum Chordata; class Actinopteri; order Characiformes; family Serrasalmidae; genus Pygocentrus; species Pygocentrus nattereri. Next base: position 11,971,382 of record NC_051228.1, on the reverse strand, counting down.
CTACAACACTGCTACACCTCTAGTCTTGGAGTTGAATGTTGAATGAAAAACATCCGTGACCCAGTGGCATTTTAGAGATGTGTTTCTTGTAAGAAAATTACATCTGAATTTAAACGTTTTAAGTGGGTTAGTACCCTAGACCGTTTGACCGGATTGTTTAACCCCTTCACATTCCAGCTCAGAAATCTCATACTAGTCCTATCTTGATTAGAGTTAGACATAGTGCTTATTTACAGAGTGAAGTTGTAATGTGAAAGTAAAGAGATGTACCAGATGACTGAAGGGAAAAAGGGAGGGAAAAGGAGAAAAAAAAAAAAAGGGAAACCTACCCAAACTTAAACCCGCCCAACTATAACCCCAACACTGCCCTCTAAACCCAACGTGAGGGCTAGTGTAGGAGCTCAAGTCTGAGCTAATTATGAACAGGCCATACCCCTGATAGCACAGCATGAGAGCCATAAAGAGCCCCCACAGAGCAGATGAACTGTAACAACAACTATAAAAGTGCATGTGAGACCACTTCCACCTCCAGGCGATTGTGCCTGTGCACACCCATACCTGTAAATGTGCCCCCACATATGCTACTGTATGGAGAAATACATATAAAGTCAAGCAATGTAAAGGAAATACCTTAGAATAAAGGGTGAGCTTAAAACATACCCTTGACTATAATAAAAGCAAAGGTCAACCTAACAGAAGTGAACCACCATTACCAGGATATACCTTTACAAAAAATGCCTATAAACTCAGATTGGTGCAGCCCGACCAAGGTGTTCATCGAAATGTCATGTGGGGGCACAGTAGCAAGACCCAGAAAACAGAGGAAAATAAAGAGAAAGGAAAAAAAGTATAGATTCGCTTGGTGATGGGATACAGACCCAAATACAGGTGGAATTTACAAGTTCACTTTAGAAATATAGTCCAACATAAAAAGTACAGCTCAGAAACATTGCTCTGCACATCAAAACATACTAAGAAAATTAACAGTTTTCCCTACTATCACCCAAAAGGGTGACTTATAAGGATAAACAGATCGTGTTACGGAAAGGGTGAAATGAACATACCCAGTCCACACTTTACTTAGCTAACGAGGAGATGAAGCCTTTGGCTTCGTCTGGAGAAGTGAAAATGTGCAGCGTGCCGTTATGGGTGATCCGAAGCTGGGCGGGAAATAAGAGGCTGTAGCGGGCCCCTTCCACATCCCGCAGCAGCTTGCGTGCCTCGTTGAATGCTGCACGCGCCCTCGCAACTTTGGCGGTATAATCAGGGAAAACCGCAAACCTCATGCCGGATATAGTAATCCACTGCCGTTGCCTGGCTCTCTTTAAAATCTCAGCACAGTCAGAGTAATAGTGCAGCCTGGCCACGATGGGACGCGGGATGTCGCCTCTTTTTGGAGCTAGAGAGCGATGAGCGTGGTCAACTTCAGGAGCTTTGTCCAAGTCAAAGGCCTGTAGCAGCAACTCTGACACTGCAGAGTCTCCCCCTCTGGGACACCGACGATCCTGATGTTCTGGCGGCGAGACCTGGACTCCAGGTCATCACATTTAGCATCCAGTGCGCTCACTTCTTTCGTTAACAGCTCCACTTTAGCTTGCAGTGCTAACACATCCCCTGAGTACGTGGTCAACGAGTCCACAAAGTTCACAAAGAAATTAAATGCAGTGACAAACCAACCAAGAAGTGCAAATGAGCCTCAAAACATTAAAATAAAACTCCGCTCCGCAGAGAGCTCCAAAAACACGTCTACACCATGCTGCGTCACACCGGAAGTTCCTATTTATTTACTCTTAAGTAATTTTTTATTAATACTTTTATTTATACTTGAGTAAATTATCATTACAGTAACAGTAGTTTTACTTAATATGGATTTTCGATTTCGTAATGTGTAAAATATACAAAAAAAAAGATAGTTATTGTCACTACCTGTCCAGGGTGTATCCTGCTTCCGCCCGATGACAGCTGGGATAAGTTCCATCACCCCCTGCGACCTTAAGGGAGAACCAGCTTAGAAGATAGTAGAAAGTGGGTAGTGCTATCACCTCAAAGCAAAAATGACCTGGATTCTATTCTTGGCAGGATAACCAGGGTCTTTTCTGTGAGGAGTTTGCATATTCTCTCTGTGTTTGTGTGGGTTTCCTCCCACTGTCAAAAGACATGCAGTCAGGCCAACTGGATTGTGTCTGCCCTGTGAAGGACTGGTGACCTGTCTAGGGTGTTTCCAGCCTTTTGCCACATAACCACATTTTCTATCGGGTTTAGGTCAGGAGTTTGTGTAGGCCAGTCAAGTTCTTCCACACCAAACTCACACATCCATGTCTTTATAGACCCTGCTTTGTGCACTGGTACGCGGTCATGTTGGAACAGGAAGAGGGCATCCCCTAACTGTTCCCACAAAGTTGGGAGCATGAAATTGTCCGATATCTCTTGGTCTGCTGAAACATTAAGAGTTCCTTTCGCGGGAACTAAGAGATTGAGACCAATTCCTGAAAAACAACCCCACATCATAATCCCACCTCCACTAAACTTTACACTTGGCACAATGCAGTCAGACAAGTACCGTTCTCCTGGCAACTGCCAAACCCAGACTCATCCATTGGATTGCCAAACAGAGAAGCTTGATTTGTCACTCCAGAGAGCACGTCTCCACTGCTCTAGAGTCCAGTGGCAGCACTTTACACCACTGCATTCAACACTTTGCATTGATGTAAGGCTTGGATGCAGCTGCTTGGCCATTGAAACTTATTCATTCCATGAAGGTCTCTATGCTGTTCTTAAGCTAATCTGAAGGCCACTGTTGTTTATTCTCAGTTGTGTAGGTGGGATGACGAAAGCTCTGTAGACACTATCTGAATTTAAAACATGAACAACTTTATTTCAAATAAAAAGATAGCGCTAAAAGCCCTTGTTGCAGAGACCCAGAAGCCAATGTGGAATCTCCTTCAAGTCCAAGATGCTTCAGCTTTTTAAACAAAATTTACGCACACACATAACGCAAAATCCATATATTAATATGTGAAAACATCTGGAAAAGCTTATTCTTACAGCTGACAAGGCAGCTAGGCAGCTAGGGCCTCAACTCTCCCTTGGGATCCTAGAGCCCCAAGCTCGGGCTCCGTCGACGCACACAGAGCCTTCTCTTTTCAACCAGGGCTCCATTGAAACATATGGAGCCTTCTGATAGTACTTTCAGACAGCAAACAGCTACATGTATATTAGAGCCCAATATCATATCAATATCATATATAACATTTTATCAAGCCTGATATACTTCATATTCCCCCCCTTTGAGGCTATACAGAGCCTACAAAAACAAAAGATTAACATACGCGTGATTACAAATATAACAAAATACATTTTCATAACAACTACACATTGTCTGGAGTGTGAGAGTGAAAAAACCTGTCAGGCAGCCAACTTTCCTGAAATATCCATCAAACAATTTAGACAGGAAAAATTCTCTCACGGTCCTCCTGCCGCAAGCGACCCCCAATGGAACTCCAGTTCAATGTAAAAAGAAAGAAATTCAACATGTATGAAGTTGACTTAAGCAAATACTTATTATTAACCCCAAAAAAACAAAGTAAAATAATGTTCATTAGCGGGCTAGTCAACCCATCAGACCCAGTAATGAACCTAAAAACCCCTTGTCCCTAACTCGAAAAGAAAAGAAAACACGAGGTCCCAATGTACCTACTCAATATCAATGCATATACTAAGCAAAGACATATAAACACATATCAATGTGTCAGACTGAAACTTTTCCACATGTCGACTCCCCAAGTAGTGTTGATGGCGTTGGGTGTAGACCTTCTTGTTCAAAGTCCCACAGTCCTTTTTCTCATTGTCCATACATGGAAGTGTGCACCCCTTCATGCATCTCGATTTCCAAGCATTCAATCTCCCCCCTTTCTTTCTAAAAGGAAAGAAAACACCAGCGGGTATCTTTGGCAAAAACAACACAAATGAACAACATATGCAAATTAATATTCCATAAGAAAATGTGAGATACACTGTTTTAATAATAACTAAAAATGAATAAAAATTATATAATAAGGTTAAATATTCATAATGGATATTTCTCCACCAGTTCACCTTCTACCACCTCATCCTCGTCTTCGTCTATGTCAGTCCTACGTAATAGCGGCATCTGACCTGATTCTCCAGGCATCACTATTCCAACCCATCGCAATATCATTGCTTTCGCAAAGGTCAACAGCAATGTACAACAACAAAACATTACACATAGCGCTAAAAGAGCTGCTACCAAAATCTGAACTATCACTGCACCTACTGATCCTAATTTAGCCTGCAACCAAGCATTATCAGACCATTATCGGTGACTCTTTTGAGTATTTGACAAATATTTAAACCCCTTAATTGTCTCATTCGCAAAACCCTGTAGGATGTAAGTAATATTATCAATATGGTCTGCCAAAAATACCACACCATACCATGGAAGTATTCCTATACCCCACTTTTCTCCTAGACTTATCCTCCAATGGTAGGCCTCCAAATTGTGAAATTGTGCAAGCGCCCTCTTCTGTCTACTTCCTGAAGCAGCACTAGATTGACCTTCATCAGTGTCCTCGGGACAGAAAAGACCTCATATGGAAGCTTCAATGTTGCCATATAACAACACCCAGTCCATCCATACGGTAGAAATATATATGCTTTATTACCACAAACCCACCAGATATCCTTAAAATTTCCTATTGTCACATTGCCAGGCAAAACTTGATACTACACCTTCAATGTTACAAGAGTTACCTTATACAAACCATCATAGTTGTATATTTAGGCTCCCCCAAATTCATCATATACTTATCACAATCTGAGATTCCCATGAACATTCCTAGTTCATTATGAGTTTCATTTGAACAAAAACAGCTTTTAGCCTTAACGGCTGACTCTTCCATAGCATCAGGAATTGCTGCCATTCCCTTTTCATAATGATCAAGTAAATTCACATATGGTAGCTCCCCTAACCAAGAACAATTCAACCTAGGCTTAAACAAATACACTGACAAAGTCATTATTATGTTATCTGCTGATTGTTGCTGATATAACAACCATGATAATGCGTAAGCTTGACATATAGCCAATAATGGTTCTGGCACTGTCTCTAAAATTGAATGCGTTGTACCTGGTGTTGGCACTTTTACCACACATGGACAATCCAACCTACTAGCTGATCTTACAGCATGAGTTAACTGCTGAAACAATAGGTTCCTACTAGCCACTGGATCTGGAATTTGTAACACCGAAGAATCAAAACCATATGCCTTCCATTTAGTTTCTCTCTTGTTTAATACACGATAATGGTCAGTCATGTCATCAGGTGTCCAGTCTAAGTCTAAAAACTGCTCTTCCCCATCTAAATCAGTCCTCTGAATCATCACAGCTGGATCTACATCAATCTCAACCGCTGTCTGTTCTCTAAACCCCATGGTCTCATTATTGCTATACTCTCTAGATTCTATCTTTACCATAGGCTTCTGGTTATTATTTACTCCACTTGTAGATGATGTAATTGTCATTATACTATTAGTAAATGGTGCTCTTGTCCCAATCTTATTTGTAATATTTTCAGGAGTGGCAAAAATAGAAGATGTCACATTCACTGTACTAACCTCAGTTTCCTTCAAAGTTGTGGCTAAAATAATAGCTAAAGACGATGTATTAACACTCTTAGTTATCTCCGGAACTAAAGTAGTAAGTTTCATTTGTGTAGTAGTTGCTATAGTACGTCTTTCTTGCCCCGCTTGAGTAACCATAAAGATTTCTGTAGGCTTTATATATTTTACCATAAGCAAAACCTTCCGAGTAACATAACCCTCTTTCCAAACATTTTGAAGTGGAATAAATTTAAACTCTAGCTCAATATATGTACATGTATATTGACTTTGTCTTCCCATGTAGCATTACGCAGGAGAACTGAACAATCTCCCTGAACTTTGAACCATCTTATATCATTGTACAAAATATATTTCCTCTGGTCTTTTTGGAACAATTTTACTTCCAAATCCTGTTAGGATATCCTCTCCTCAGCTATTTTCCCACTTTGGAGGATTATTACTCCCTGAGTTAAATCTGCTGCATTTACAAAGAAGAAGAACCGATTTGCCTAACTTCACTCTAATTACTGTCTTCTCCTAAGATGATGTCGTTGACATCGTTTGAGATGCCACTGTAGTTACTTGTAACCCTTTCATACCTCCTGTAAGCGGGAGCGAGGAGGCGGACGCACACGCTGAGATAAGCGAGATTTATTATGGGCAAATCCAGAGTCGTGGTCAAAGCAGTCCAGGGTCAATGAGCCAACACAGATAGAATGAGGGTAAGACATGACCAACACCAGAATCAACACATCAAACAGACATCAAACAAAGACCAGATACAAAGATACAAAGATACAATGACTGGCAAACGCAAGGGGCAAACACAGGGCTTAAATACATGGAACAATGAGGGACAGGTGAAAACAATCAGGGGCGGAGTTACACACCCGAAACATGAGCACATGGACAGGACTGGGAGGGGCCAATCGTGACACCTCCAGTATCCTTCAACAATAAAAAAGTAGAATTCTCTAAAGTCACGTCCGTTCTAGTCTTCGTAACGTTTTGGTCTAACCCTTTTCCGAACTGGTCTTGGACTTTCTCACCTGTCTGAGTCTACACTCTGCCGTTTCAGGAATGTACTGGAAGTCAATATTTTTGAATCCTTTTTCTTGTTCATTAACTGCAAAGCCATCTCTGGCATCATCAGAAATATGCATAAAGTCATCACCATTGTTCCCTTGGACAATATCCTCTTCTTCGTCTGCATGGTCATCCCCACTTTCTCCTGGCTCCTTCGAGCCTGCCGCATCTTGGTACTGTGAGTGCTCTAAGCACTCTTCACTAGGTGTTTTTACACAGTGCGATAAATGATACCACGTTGGAGACCCTTTAACCTGGACCGAGGTCCCAGTACTGCATACAACTTCAAATGGTCCTTCACTGCGTTCGTTATACCACTTTCTTCTAAACACCTTCACGAACACCTTGTCTCCAGGTTGCACTGTACTCCTCTTTTGCTCATTCAATCTCTCCTGCACCTCTTTCTTTCTTTGCCTGTCAGAAACGTACGCAGATATTCTTTTATGCAAATTAGCCATATATGTGATCGCATTTCACCTTCCAAAAGGCCTAGACTTGGACTCTTTCCACTTATTCGCAAACAGGGTGTTGGCATTTGTCTTCCCGTAGCCAACTCATGTGGTGTCATATGCAGCTCACTGGAGCGACATACCATTAATGCTAATGGAAGTGCTGCTACCCAATTTAAACCAGTCTGTTGACAGATTTTGGCAATTCGATTTTTCAAAATACCATTCATTTTTTCACAAATCCCTTGACTTTGTGGATGGTAAAATGCTCCAAGACGTTGTTTAATCCCCAATTTTTTGCGAAATCAATCTTACTGTCTTATCCGCAAACTCTTTCCCATTATCTGAGGAGATCCAATCTGGAAGTCCCCATCTACAAAAATTTAGCTACTGATAAAGCGTCTTTACACTAAGTCGGGCAGGCCTCAGTCCACATCATGAGTGACCAAAACACTTTACCCAACTTATGTGCTCCTGTCACTACTCTCACTGCTTCGTCAGCTGGTTTATTCCCTTGCGTAACCCTTGACACATCTGTTTTATGTGCTGCACATTTAACTATTGCTATTTCTTTAGGCTTCATCATAGCAACAGCTTCATTATTTGAGCATGATGTCGTATCGGAGAACCATCCATTTTCTTAAACCCTCGGTTCTTCCAGATAGCACCATAAAGATAACATACATTTTGGCAATATGCACTATCAGACCAATAGTGACAAATAGTCACTCGTTTATTTTCTGCAAGTAAACAAGCTTCAGTTAACCCCACTAGTTCTGCAAGCTGAGCAGAAGCAGGTTGTGGTAGTACTTCAGCCTTACTCTAGGTCTGCTTCATGCAATGGGATAGCTTGCAAGTCCGAGTTTTCTGAGTTTTGAATATCTCTCTGCTTCATGAACACAATCATGTGGCTCTCCATCCTCTGGTGTTGGCAAATGCTCAGCTGGGTTTGTTGTAACACACCTTGCTAGGGTGACGTCCTCTTGCTCTAAAAGCCTATAATAGTCTCTAAGCCTAGGCATAGTCAATGTATACTTGCCATTGTTCAAAAGATTTCTGAGACTATGATGTGTAAGAATCGTCACCGGATACCCCATTGTGACAGATGATGCCTTTTCATACATTAAATAAGCTCCCACCATTGCTCTGCAGCACAGTGGTAGACCCAATTCTACATCTGAATAAGCAGTAGAATAGTAAGAAATAGGTTGAGGATTTGTTCCTAGACCTGTTGGCTGACAAATAACTGCACACGCATATTTACCTCCAGTAGAAGTGGACACTCCACTTCTCCACAAAAAATTCTTAGAATAATCTGGCAGCGCTAACGCTGGAGCTTCTTGTAATCTCTGTTTGAGTGTCTCAAATGCCAAAAGGCCATCCTGTGTCCATGAAAGATTACAGTGAAGCTGAGCATTCCCTGTATCTTTAATCATAGCCCTCAAAGGCCCTGTTAAACTAGCATAATCCTCAATCCACACTGAGGAGTAATTATGAACAAATAATTATGTCATCTACGTATTGAATGACAGTGCTTTTTAATACCTGATCTACTCCTGCCAAATCATCCTTCAATACTTTGTTAAAATGTGGTGGCTGTGTTTGAAGCCTTGTGGCAAACGTTCGAATTCCAGAAACTGTCCCTTATAAGTGAAACCAAATAAACCCTGACTCTCTACACTAAGTGGAATACTAAAAAATGCACCACACAAATCTAACACTGTAAAATGTGTAGCTCCCGGTGGAATTTGAGCTAATAAAGTATGTGGATCTGGCACTTCTGCTGGAAAATCAGCTACTACTTCATTTACCGCTTTCAGGTCATGCATCAAACGATAGAAGTCTTCTGGCTTCTTCACAGGTAACAAAGGTGTATTACTCTGTGGATTTTGTGTTATCTTCAAAACATCAGCTTTCAACAGTCCTTCAATTTGTGGTTCAATTCCTTGCATAGCCTCTTCTTTTAGTGGATATTGCTTCTTCCAAGGTGGTCTAACTCCTGGTCGGAGCTCAACCTTCACTGGTTGTGCTGACTTCACAAGTCTAACATCAGTACTATTTTGAGACCACAAACATTCTGGCACTTGCTGCAGCATCTCCTCTCTCATAGAGTTTGCATCCATCTTGGCACTGCAAATTGATTAATGTGTCATCCACACAGTTTGTGGCTGACCCTGTCCTTGAGCAGTGATCATAATTTTCAGAAATCTCTGCTCTTCACTCTTCCAGATGGCCAAATTCTCCTTTATTGGTGCAAAAACAGCTTTCTCTGCTTCTGCCATCATTTCTCCTACATGCTTCTGCTCAAAGCCCTCGGACACCAGCAATGTTACATAAGGCACACTCTTTTCCACATCAAACTCTCTTTGCAAATAGTCATCTTTGTCTATTTTCATTGCTGCTCCTTGTGGTCTCAAAATTATACATCATGAACAAAGTTGAACTTGGGTTGAAGACTCAACCATTCTTCTGGATTTGACTCAGCAGCATTTTTATAATGCTTAAGCGTACAGTGTAGTGGATACTCTGGAAGCCTCACATCAGGCATGTTAGCTACAATTAACTTCTCCCACAGCTTAAACGGCTCCAAGAAATCTGCAGAAAGATTTCCAATCCAAAATACTGAAGAAACTTCAGTCTCTATTGTCATCAGCAGTTGGTGAGCAACATCATTTGGGACTTCAACCAGACAGCCATCTGGTGTGCATTTAATTGTACAGTTCAATTTGTACAAAGCATCTCTTCCCAAATGCGAAATAGGTGTATGTTCTGACACCAATATAGGTAGTGTTGTCTTCTGATCTTTATAGCCGAGCTCAATAGGTTTCCTAAGAGGAATCAGCTGTTTTACTCCCTCAAACCTGATCGTCCGAATCCATTGACCAGACATGGGGAGGTGTATAGCATCTTTAGGCCTAATACAGGTGAAAGCTGCTCTGCTATCTACCATCACTTCCAATGGTTTGTCATTTATTTTCACCTCTATTGTTGGATCTCTCTCAGGCCCTTGAGACACTACCAGCTGACACCTTCCCCTCGAGTTCTTTGGGCACCTCTAAAATCCTGGTATGATATAAGGGTTCACTGGTCCCCTGAATGGTCTTGGTTGACCTCTGAATCCTCCTCTGAAGTTTCCTCTGAAGTTTCCTCGTGGCATGTTGCCCTCACGAGCAAAGTGACCAAACTGTCCACAATTATAGCACACTTCTGGAGACTGTTGGAAATTCGGATTAAATCTTCCTCCTCTTCCTCTTCCTAAATTTCCTCTACCTCTTCCTCTCCAAGTTTGAGCTTGGCTGTGGCCAAGTTACAACTGGGACCGCTGATGGTGGCTGGGTGTGGTTGGTTGGTGTAGTGGTTAACACCTTTGCCTTCTATACTGTAGACTGGGGTTCAATCCCCCACCAGGGCAAGCACCCTACACTATACCAATAAGGGTCCTTGGGCAAGACTCCTAACACCACCTTGGCCTACCTGTGTAAAAATGATCAAATTGTAAGTCGCTCTGGATAAGAGCGTCAGCCAAATGCCATAAAGGTGAAGGATGACGGAGGCTGAGCCTGATTCAACTGTGGTTGATTTAATGGAGGCTGAGTTTGTATAACTAAAGCCTGCTTTTTCTCTTTCTTATTATCCACCAGCTGTATCTGATTTAATTTCCTGAGGATTTCTTGATCCTGTTCTTTCTTGTCTTGCTCCTTTTTCCTGTATAGCTCAATCTGGTGGGCTATATGGTCCATATAAACACCTTTTGCCATACTTCCAAGGCCATTTCTGCCAGTTTGCTCCTCACTGGTAGGGGCAACCCCTTCTGTATTTTGGCTCGCAAAATGGACTGTTCCATTTGGTTCAAATTTCCTGTAACATTTCTCCACACTTGAAGGGCTCTTGACACATAAGTCCCAGTGGCTCAATCAGAATATTATCAGGATGCACATTTGTCGGAAATGTATCTCTCAATGCTCTCCACATCTCCTCTAATTGCAGAAATCAGCTCTGGATCATTCACAGCAGTACCCACATATCGATTAAGTCCTGATTTCTGTAAAATCTCTTCCATGGCTGGAACCCCTAGGAGATTAGCTAAAAGTATCTTGATATCTCCTATGGCAGGCTGTGTTCCCACCATGATCTCTTCCAGCTTTGAAATCCAAGGATGTGCTCCTTCCTGAAGGGTGGGTAACTTCTCAAGTATATCTGACATACCAGTACTCAGCCAAGCCTTGTACTCCAAACTCTGTCCACGACCACTGGATACATCTTCTCAAATTTCTTCCCTTTTCTTGAGCGCAGCGCATATTTCATGTCAAATTTTTAGAACCTTCTTTCCGCAACTTCTTCTTCTGTATCTGCAATTCTTCTAATTGGTTCTCCAATGCTTTTCGGCTTTCAAATCCAGTAGATTTGTCCAGGTACGAAAGACATTGATCTATACTTCTTTTAACCTCTCTTAAAGCTCTCTGTCTATCCTCTTCTATTTTGGTACTGGATGCTGGAAAAAATGCTCTCGCAGACAAAAAACCTCACTCACTGAATCTCCATCACTGTCCCCATTCAGACTTTCATCAGAGCTATCATCTCCTGAATGAACCTCTCTCCTCCAGGATTTGTCTCCTCTTTTTTCCGCTTTAGCCAGTATCCGCCTGACTGCAGGGTTATATCCTCCTCTTATCTCACTTTCACTCTGATCACCTTCATCTCCAGATTCCATCCTCCTGATTCTCAATTCACCCTTTGTTTCCAGACATGTCAGTTTCTTCTTACTTTTGGAGCTTGGATACATTCTTGTTGTTTCTGCTCGCCCTGCTTCTATTACTTTATCATCATCATCTCTGATGTGATAGTCACCTTTTTGGCTGATCACTGGGAGCTGGGGGTAAGTGCCCTTGAACTTCACTTCCTTCTCATAAGGTGGGGGCTTTTTAACCGGGTCCACATGTGAGAAAGGCACATTAACTTCCATCATCCGACTTTCTGATTCCTTCAAATTTCTTCCTATCTCTTCCACAGCTTTCTCTGTCTCTTTATCAGCTGCTATCTTTTTCTGTCCTTCATTTTCAAAATAACTGAAGAATGCCCAGTTCCACCTGTCTTTTTTCTCTACGTTTCTCTCCCTTCTTACCTTTCTTTTGATCCGCTTTGTATGTGGACACAAGCACTTGCATTGTTTTGATTACATCTGGGTTGAGTGTCCCCTCCACTGGCCATGGCTGTTCTATGTCAGGCCAACGCTTATACCATTTATCTGATACTTTTGCAATGCCTTTAACTAAAGGATTACTTTTCTGCACAACATCAACCGGAGTAATTACATTTGACACCTTAGTTTGCTTTTTTGTCATTTTAACAAGTCTCTTATTAACCCTTATTATTAATTAACCCTTATGACAGTTAAACTATGCACTAAAACCCCACAATTACTTGAATTACTCCTTTTCGACCACTATTTGACCGCAAGTCAACAAATGAAGTGGACTTCAAAGACGCTGAGGACTTTGTTGACAAGATAGTAATGTACAAACTCCAAAACTCTACAACTCACAATATAATTTTCAACCCTAAATGAACATTGTAGTGATAAATAAATCAGTCAGTCAGTTGCCAAGTTTCTGGTAAAAATCACTGTGTATAGTGTACACATTAACCTGCCTGTGTAGTTCATTAACCCTAAATTGACAAATTTCTTTTATTCAATAAAAAATGAACACACTGGACACATATAGACAGTAATGACTAAAACTGAACACACTTATATCTATATGCAAATTTCTAAAAGAGTTTGAGAAACAGTTTGTGGATAAAACACTAGCCTTTTTAGTTTGTTTAGTTTTAGTTTTAGTTTAGCCTTTAGTTGCCCACAGATGTCTTCACTGGAACTCAGGTTATGTAATGCACTGGCTTTCCACCCAGAGTCGTCCGGTTCTGTCTGCTCACTCAGAAAAAAGTGAATAGGATACAACAAACAGTTAATCCCAATCCATTCTTTTAACAATGCACACATTTATACACTTTATCTGTCAGCACACAGGTTATTTATATTCTATAATCACTGTGTTCCCAACTATAATGTCATATCATGCAATATAACACCCTCCTGTCCTTCCTGGGGGCTCATTAAAACCATACGTCCCCTCATAGGAGGCTCATAGATTTAACCAAAGTCTCTGAAAAGAGGCTCATAGATTTTACTTAACTCTTAGATGCCTACTATATAATCAAAAAGTCCTCTTTTCTAGAGCTCATGTCACATTTAACTACTACTGTTCCCCGAAGAAGGCTTATTGCTGTTTATAACCAATAAAGGTATAACAAAACATGAAACTCCTCATCCATACATCTTTTTTCCTCCTCACATCAGTAATATTCAAGTTTCATTTAAATTGTATTATTTAATAACTTCTTAATATATATTCCTAACCACTTAAACACACACAAATCTCCACACTTTTCCCTTAAACTAAAAAGTCCTCCTTGGGGCTCATGAAAACTAATACAATGGCAAAAGTCCTTTGTGGGGCTCATTCAATTTTTCAAGCCAAACACGTCCCCCTTAGGAGAGGCTCATGAATTTATTTTTTCAGCAAAGTTTACAAGGGCTCATAAATTTACTCAGATTCGTAAAGTACACAAATTAACAAATCTTAAACTGTCCCCTTGGTGGCTCATGAAGTTTTAACCATATGAAACAATATCATTCCTTATCAATATACAACTCTCATAAATCCATACTCTAAGAAAAACACAGCGGGTCCGCGACAGAAAAACCAGCACACTCAGAGGACATAAACATTTCACCCACAGAAAGAGAAGAAGGAGGGGTGGCGCTCAGACACAGACACAGACACAAATCTGTGCACACACATTTCTTACACAGAAAGGGAGGGGCTGACACACAGACGAAGTCCAGCTTCGTGAACACACACACACAAACTGCCCCACTCAGCACACAGAGAGAGAGAGAGAGAGAGAGAGAGACCAATCCCCCTTTCTTTTTCTCTCTCTTTCTTTCCAAAGAACAAAAAACTTTACAACACACACAGAACAAGCTCAGCATCATCCCAAAAAAAAAACACAGACAACATCTAATCCTCAAAGTCAACTCATTCATACGTTACTATAGCATGCTATTTGCCGCCATTCACTTTTCCCTTTATTTTCATCTAAATTTCTGATACCTTTATGAAGTGTAAATTATTCAATCAAAAGCTGCATCATTCACTGTTCGTCAACTAGTGAAAGAGTGGGAACTTTTCCTGATTGAATATTCCCATTTACACTTTCAGTTCTTTCTCTTAACGAACTGACCCAAAACATCACCTAGTGATTTTTTCAGGATTTAGGCCCATCTAATGGCCTCCCTCTGAGGGCTTTCATCCAAATATGCGGCTTCTTTTAATTATCTCTCTTTTTCCTTATTACTCTTTTCACGTGAACACACACACTTGGCACTCAGCCTGATATTTCGCATTCATACTGTACTTCATTTTTCATTCAGAAAAACGTAGGGATACAGTGATTATCCTCATTTAATTCTCTTTTCTCCACTTACTTCATTCTCTTTGTTCCTTCACTTTTCTCTATTAACTTTAACTACCAAATTCCCTAGGCCCAGGGTGTTCTCCCCAAATTTAGACTATTACACTTATTTCTCAAAATCCAAGTTTCACACTGTGGCGAATGGAAAACACATGACTTACTGTTAACGAGATAAAAGAGCCCTAATCTGTGTTATGCTTGCATGGTGTCAATCAATCCCACTTCTAGTGTTACATACTAGTGTTACTTACTAGTGTTACTTATTAACTTCTTTTTAACTTTTTTTCCCTTTATTCTCTTTTTTCCCTTTATTCTCTTTACTCCCCCCTTTTATTGTGGCGGGCACCCCACAATAAAATCAATTTAGCAGAGACAGTCGACACCCCACCGACACAAGCAAACACCAGGATGTAGAGGAAGCACAACCACATCAGATCCACACGGTGCGATCCAAACGGAAACCTCAGTCTCTACCAGCGCTAAGACCAGTGCCAAAAAATTGAGAAAAAAACACACCGCAAACAGCCGGCAAAGGCGTTGACCCCAGCGGGAAGCAGAAGACTGAAGAATCAGATTGGAGTCCAAGTCCGTGACGCCAAAATTGTTGTTTATTCTCAGTTGTGTAGATGGGATGATGAAATCTCTGTAGACACTATCTGAATTTAAAACGTTAAACAACTTTATTTCAAATTAAAAGATAGCGCTAAAAGCCCTTGTTGCAGAGACCCAGAAGCCAATGTGGAATCTTCTTCAAGTCCAAGATGCTTCAGCTTTTTAAACAAAATTTACGCACACACATAACGCAAAATCCATACATTAACATGTGAAAACATCTGGAAAAGCTTATTCTTACAGCTGACAAGGCAGCTAGGCAGCTAGGGCCTCAACTCTCCCTTGGGATCCTAGAGCCCCAAGCTCGGGCTCCGTCGACGCACACAGAGCCTTCTCTTTTCAACCAGGGCTCCGTTGAAACATATGGAGCCTTCTGATAGTACTTTCAGACAGCAAACAGCTACATGTATATTAGAGCCCAATATCATCAATATCATATATAACATTTTATCAAGCCTGATACACTTCACCACATAGGTCTGTAGCGATTGACTCTACAGAAAGTTGGTGACCTCTGCACACTACTCAGCATCTGCTGACTCCAATCTATCATTTTACATGACCTATCACTTTATGGCTGAGTCATTCCCAATCACTTCCACTTTGTTATAATACCACTAACAGTTCACTGTGGAATATTTAGTAGCAAGGAAATTTCACGACTGGACTTGCACAGGTGACATCCTATCACATTACCATGCTGGAATTTTTGTAGAAGCAGAAGCATGCCTAGGTACCTGGCTTTATACACCTGTGGCCATGGAACTGATTGGAACACCTGAATTCAATGATTTGGAGGAGTGAGTGAATACTTTTGGCAATATAGTGTACACACTTTATTTTTTCATTACAAGAAATTGTTAGGAGTTCTCTGAATGCCCGAAAGGTTCATCACTTAAAAAATATGATTTGTGAGGATTTTTTTTCTCCTATATGAGCTGGAAAACAACTAAAGATACAGTACATCTAAGCTGCCTTTAAAGGCTGGATAAACATGGGTGTATGGCAGGCAGCATATTATGCAAAAAGTTAATTCAGGCATGACCTGCTGCCTTTCTGGAGTTACATTGCAGACACAGACGTGACAGTCCTGCATTCTGATTTATCATCTATTGTAAAAGATAAATTTATGAGAGAATTCACTATTGCATTTTCTATTTCACTGAAAATGTATTCTATTTTAGAAGCATACAGCAATCCCTACAGAGAGATTTAGGTTTTTTTCTGTTTTCTTTTTTTGTGGGGGGTGGGGGGGGTGTAGAGGGTGGTGGGGTTGCTTTGAGGATGACGCAGACATAGATCTCTTATAAATCAGTTTGATCTCTACCAAAATTCTGTTCCAAAAGATTCTGCCCTGCTGCACAAGGTATTGTAAACCACTGTGAATCAGTATAAATGCTGTTTCAATTCATTAGTATTGCACAGATGGTCATTTGCTATTGCTATATTTTGTATTGTATGTTACAAATTCTATTAATCATTGCTATTTGCATTTACATTTTGGTTATTTCGTGTGTGATGAACTGTTTGAAAGGTCTAAAACTATCCTTTCTTACATTTTATTTAAGATCACTCTTCTGACATGAATTCCATGATGTTCATTGAGAATGCTACATTCGTGCGCCCCCCCACATTTTACATCAGTGGTTTGAACAACATGTCCCATGCAAAATATTACTATATATTTCTATGCTTTGTGTACGCTGTAACTGTTTTGGGAAATTCATTTATAATAGGCACTATATACCTAGCACGAACTCTGCACACAGCAAAGTACATAGCTGTGTTTAACTTGGCCTTCACTGATCTCTGTGGAAGCTCTGCTATTATTCCAAAGTATGCAAACATGTTTCTGAGTGAGAACCAGTACATACCTTATGAAGACTGTCTGGCAAGCATGTTTTTTGTTTTTGTTTTTATGACCATGCAGTCCTTTACTCTGCTTGCTTTATGCTTTGACAGAGTAATTGCTATATGTTTTCCTCTGAGGTATCATGCTATTGTCACCAAAAACATAATGACTCTGATCATTGGCGTTATGTGGCTTGTCTCTGTATTTCTTGTTTCTATCCGTATAGCTTTGATTGCCAGACTGTCCATCTGTGGATCTACTACAGTTAATAGTTATTTCTGTGATCATGGCCCTGTCTACAGACTAGCCTGTAATGATAATTCTCCTAACCACATGATGTCCTATGTCAATATTTCTGTTGTTTTTTGCTTTCCATTGCTACTAATAGCTCTCTCCTATGTTTGTATTGGTGTTGCTTTGAGTAAGATCTCACAGGGTGCTGATCGAATGAAAGCTATGAAAACCTGCACTTCCCATCTCTTATTAGTGGCCATGTATTATCTTCCCATCATTAGCATTTATATTACTGCTCATACAACAGACATAAATCCAAATACTAGAATAATCAACTCAGTCCTAACACAAACAATTCCACCTATGTTAAACCCCATCATATATACTCTGAAGACAGAGGAGGTATTGCAGTCTATTAGAGTACTCTATAAACGTGTCAAGGTAAACTTTGCAACGGAAAATAATTTGAAAAGCATTGCAAAGAATTAAAATGGTATAATAACAGTAGTTTTACTTACAGGCATGAAGCGGTGCATCAGTCATTTTTTTTCTTCTCACAAATGACTAAAATCCCTGACATCCTGCTTCAATCTGATAAAATGTTTCTTAAAATGTTTTTTTTTTTTTTTTTAATTTTTTTTTTTTTATTATTATGAAATTAAGCCCATCAATGTAGTTTAATATACTGCAAGTTAACAATGTGCATAAAATTAAAACATTTATGTAGTTAGCATTTAGGTAAAATGTTAAAAAATAATTACTAAATAAATGTCAATACATTGCTTAAATATTTACAAAAATATTCCATAAGGACTTTGAACCTACACGGTTGTTCTTTAATTTTACAGTTATATGGCCATTATTAAATCAATTCATACATAAGAAATATAGGCATTTCAGAGGCAGCTACCAAGGCGGAAAACACACATTTAAAAAAATTTAACTTGAAAATTAAATTTTTTCTTCAGTTTAACATATGCTTTCTCATGCATTATAAAGACACCTGTTATTATTAAGTAAAAAAGAAAATTGTAATTTAGGTATTGTTTTTACCCTGTCATTTATCTGTAAAAGAAAGGTTATTTTGTTATTGGATGTCACCAGTCTCATTGGTAAGAGGTTGGCAGTATAGGGAGTGTGGACATTGTATAGCAGCAGAGTACAGCATAGTTTGCTTCATAAATTCACTTAATAAATTTGCTTTATAAATAGCATTTGGTCTCCCAATTACCATCAATTACCATCTGTTTAATTAATCAGGTCATTTCTGCCAACATGTCTATAGAATTTTAATGCTGTGTTAACTCAATGTTGGTGTATATTCAAATATAATCTTAGCTGTCTGCTTAATCACAGAAATGTATAGCTTGTAAAAACATTCAAATAACATATTCATTATTTTTAATGTTGCACTTCAAATATTAACTGCATCACAAAAAAATCTTTCTCTTTCTTTTTATAAAAAAAGTTTGATGTGGTATGTAAGCACTGTTAAAGTTTCAAAATGTAGCATATAGGCTCCAGTCCACACGGTCTATATATGAAAGCTGCACCAATAGGCTGCTTCGATTTTGCCTGCATTGTGATGTCATGAAAAGTGTATTTATATATGTCCACATTCAGCCCACAGCATGTAAGCCTTGCATGTTCACGCTGAAGTTATAAGGAGTGTTTCAGCCCAGGCTGATTTTTTTAAGAAGGTACAATAAAGGCCAGCGAGTCAGCATAGAGACAATTTACATATATCTATTATAAAGAGACAGTAACAAAAGTAGTCTATTTAATTCAAATTGATAAAGATAATTTGTCAAAATAGTAAAAATGAATTATGACTGTTTTCAGTTCATAAACCCACGCAAACATAATAAGTGTACCTCAGGGCAACAGATAAAATACGAGAAAAAATTACAATATGGGTACTTTAAAACTTGTATTTGAAGATCAATGGAGTATGTTAGCATATGCAAAACTAGTCAACTGTCATTAAAGAAGACAAGATGAAAGTCCATTAGCTCACATAGAGCCTATTATCAAAAAGAGACTGTCAAATTGGTTACTAGCACAGAAATTTTGTTATAGCTACATGTGACAAAACATCGCTTTTTTACACTGTCCTGAGAAGTCTGTATGTGAATAAAACAACTATGATGGTGAAAGTATGAGTGAGAGTGTTTATTTGACCAGGAAATTTGGCTGATTGGTACACATTTATGATGTTTGAAATTCAAGGCTAGAACTCAAGGCGTAGCTGTAATAGTCACAGTTTAAGATTAAGATGCCCTTATTAGTCCCACAATGGGGAAATTTCAACTCCGCATTTAACCCATCCGTGAAGTGAAACACCACATACACACTAGTGAGCACACACACACTAGGGGGCAGTGAGCACATTTGCCCGAAGCGGTGGGCAGCCCAATCCGCAGCGCCCGGGGAGCAGTTGGGGGTTAGGTGTCTTGCTCAAGGACACCTCAGTCGTGCTGTCGGCTCTGGGGATCGAACCGGCTTCTGGTCATGAGGCTGGATCCCTAACCTCCAGCCCACAACTGCCCCCCAACTGTAACCAAATAACAGTGAGGAACAAGACTATCACACAATTTCTTACCAGACATTACATTCATACATTTGTCACCTTTTCTTCATTCTTTCTTCAAGAATTTTTATTTTCTATATGTGTTTAGCACACTTGAGATATTGAGGATCAAAGATTTCACATTCAAAATAGCAAAAACTCTAATTCAGTTCACTTTCATATCCTAACAAAATTGTCACCTTGAGATACCTTTTTTCTAAATGTTAAAATCCTTGGATAAAAGCCTTTTCTGGAATGGACCAAATGCATTAAGAACCTTTTGGTAGTTCTCCAGGTTTAGAAATACTAGGTTGTATCCACAAATAAATCCTCACTGGAATGGCAACTTCACCACACTATTCAACATTCCAACCCTGTTTTTACAAACACTTAAAATACATGATGTGTATATACATACTGGATAAAGGCAGTTGCAATGTAATACATTACAATACACTTTTTGACATTAGTTTTATTTTCTCCAGATATTACATTAGTCTTGTGTCATCCTGTTTGGTGTGTGAATGATGAAGAGGATTGTGTTAAAAGCATGTACATGTGTTTGCCTTGTCAGTTTTCTGGCTGGTAGTCCATCATTTTAAGCCTATACCTACCCAAAGCCTGTGTAGAGCAGTGTAGTGTTTAAATATTTTACAGACAGACACACACACACACACACACACTATATATATATATATATATATATATATATATATATACCCTCCCATCGACCCACCACCGATGGGAGGGGCAGTAGTAGGGGTGCGGTGCATTGTGGATCGGGCAGTGTCCGAAGGCGTGGGCCTTGGCGTTCTGATCCTCGGTTGCTGAAACTGGCTTTTGGAACTTGGAACGTTACCTCACTGGTGGGGAAGGAGCCTGAGTTGGTGCGCGAGGTTGAGAGATACCGGCTAGATATAGTCGGGCTCACCTCAACACACAGCTTGGGCTCTGGGTCCAATCTCCTTGAGTTGCCCATGGTGAGAGGCGGCGGGCAGGTGTGGGCTTTCTCATAGCCCCTCGACTCGACGCCTGTATGTTGGGGTTTTCCCCGGTGGACGAGAGGGTAGCTTCCCTATGCCTTCGGGTTGGGGAACGGGTCCTGACTGTTGTCTGTGCTTATGCACCGAACAGCAGTTCAGAATACCCAGCCTTCTTAGAGTCCTTGGAAGGGGTGCTTGAAAGTGCTCCTCCTGGAGACTCAATTGTCCTACTGGGGGACTTCAACGCTCACGTGGGCAATGACAGTAAGACCTGGAGGGGTGTGATTGGGAGGAATGGCCTCTCTGATCTGAACCCGAGTGGTGTTCAGTTTTTGGACTTCTGTGCAAACCACAGTTTGTCCATAACGAACACCATGTTTGAACACAAGGATGTCCATAAGTGCACATGGCACCAGGACACCCTAGGCCGCAGTTCAATGATTGACTTTGTTGTCATGTCAGCGCACTTGCGGCCATGTGTACTGGACACTCGGGTAAAGAGAGGAGCTGAGCTGTCAACTGATCACCACCTGGTGGTGAGTTGGATCAGGTGGTGGGGGAAGATGCCAGTCAGACCAGGCAAACCCAAACGTATAGTGAGGGTTTGCTGGGAACGTCTGGCAGAAGAACCTGTCAGATTGATCTTCAACTCACACCTCCGTCAGAACTTCGACCAGATATCGGGGGAGGTGGGGGACATTGACTCAGAATGGGACATGTTCCGCTCCTCCATTGTTGAAGCGGCTGACTGTAGCTGTGGTCGCAAGGTAGTTGGTGCCTGTCGGGGCGGTAATCCTCGAACCCGGTGGTGGACACCCCAGGTGAGAGATGCCGTCAAGCTGAAGAAGGAGTCCTACCGGACATGGTTGGCCTGTAGGACACCAGAGGCAGCTGGCAGTTATCGACAGGCCAAGCGATCTGCGGCTTCAGTCGTTGCGAAGGCAAAAACCTGGGTGTGGGAAGAGTTCGGTGAGGCCTTGGAAAGTGACTTTAAGTCGGCTCCGAAAAGATTCTGGCAAACCGTCAGGCGACTCAGAAGGGGAAAGCAGTGTGCCACTAGCACTGTATATAGTGGAGATGGTGTGCTGCTGACTTCGACTGAAGACGTCATTGGGCGGTGGAAGGAATACTTTGAGGACCTTCTCAATCCCACCAACACGTTCTCCAGTGAGGAGGCAGAGTATGGGGACACGGGAATAGGCTTGTCCATTACATACATGGATGTGGATGAAGATGTGGATGAATCCCATGAAGGGGATTAAATGAAAAATGGCTTCACTTCATGTCCTGTATATGATGCTAATTCATATATATTGTTTTTTGTCCTGTGGGGCGGCACGGTGGCATGGTGGATAGCGCTGTCGCCTCACAACAATGAGGGCCTGGGTTCGATTCCCTGGCTGGGCGGTCCTCTCTGTGTGGAGTTTGCATGTTCTCCCCATGTCTGCGTGGGTTTCCTCCCACAGTCCAAAGACATGCAGTCAGGGCAATTGGACATGCTAAATTGCCCCTAGGTGTGAGTGACTGTCTGTGTCTGTCTGCCCTGTGATGGACTTGCAACCTGTCCAGGTGTATCCTGCCTTCTGCCTGAAGACTGCTGGGATAGGCTCCAGCACTGGATGGATGGATGTTTTTTGTACTTTCTAGTTAGCGTCGTGCAAAAAATGTGTTTCACACAAGTCATTACAGAACAATGTAGTAAACCGTAAATAGATTAAGTGACCATAAAGTTTATTATGTAATTTTACAAGTGCTCAAAATGACCTCCTCCAGCTGTGCAGACAACACTAACTCCATAGTCAAATTCGTCCCATGGCAGTTAAGCGTCCCGACGCTTAACTGCCATGGGCGGAATGTCATTGAGCGAACCTTCATCCACAGGACCTGGCTTAAGGCAAGAAACATGAAGCGAGTTAGCCACACAATACTGGGCAGGAAGCTTCACCTTGTACGTAACATCGTTGACTTTAGCAGTAATGCAGAATGGACCAATGTACTTAGGCAGGAGCTTCCTGCACCTCCCCTCAAACCTGAAGTCCTTGGTGGACAACCATAGCCGGTCTCCTATTTGAAAGGAGGATGCATCACCCTGCTGCCTGTTAGCTTTTTCCTTGTAGCACTGTAAAACCATGGCGATGTGTTGGTAGGTGTCCTCCCACACAGGGTTCTCCCGAGGAGTAAATTTATCTACTATGGTGAGTATAGTTGTGTTACCCTCAGAAGAGGGAAGATCAGTTACAAAATCTACAGCAATGTGTGACCAGGGACGTTCAGGTACAGGAAGCAGCATGAGCTTACCAGTAGGAAGACTCTTAAGAGTTCTGCATTGCGCACAAACTGAGCATGAGGACAAAAAACAATTGACATCTGATCTCATGGTTTCCCACCAATAGTGAGTAGAAATTAAGGTATGAGCCTCACCAGGATGACCAGATGAGAGAGAGGAGTGAGCCCAGGTAATGAGGCGGTCACAGATTGGTATTTTTTTGGCAATTTACCTGAAGGACAGCCCTCTATAAGGTTGTGATTAGCATTAGCACGAGAGATTTGTTCATTGAATTCCCAACTTAGTGGACACAGTAATGGACAGAGGTAGGATAAGTTCAGGAACATGTGTCTCTGATGCACCATCCATGGTAGAGAAAACTCGGGACAAAGCATCTGCCTTGGTGTTATGACTGCCTGGACTGAAAGTAATAGAGAAATGAAAACGGGAGAAAAACAATGACCAACAAGCCTGATGGGAGGTAAGGTGCTTAGCATTCTTTGAATACTCAAGATTCATGTGATCTGTAAGTACAACAAACAGGTGAGCTGCACCCTCCAACCAGTGTCGCCACTCTTCCAAACGCTAACTTAACTGCTAACAATTCCCCGTCACCAATGCCGTAGTTCTGTTCTGCAGGGGAAAGTTTATGAGAAAAGAAAGCTATGGGATGAAGTTTAGGCGGAGTATCACTGCGCTGGGAAAGCACAGCCCCAACACCAGATTCTGAGGCATCAACATCAACTATGAACTGGGATTCCAGGTCAGGATGTCTAGGAATGGGGTCTGTAGTGAAAGCCAATTTGAGAGACTCAAAAGCAGCCTGAGCCTAATTTGACCAACTTAACCGCTTAGGTGATCCTTTCAACAGAGCAGTAAGGGGTGCGGTAATCAAAGTAAAATTTCAGATAAACCGACGGTAAAAATGGTCAAACCACAGAAACCTCTGAAGGTCCTTTACTGACTGGGGAGTTGGACAGCTGGTTACGGCTTCAACCTTTTCGTCATTCATAATGACACCATTAGAACTGATAACATAACCCAGGAAAGAAACTCTCTGGATCATCCCTCTCTAACCAGGGTAAACCTAATATAAGAGGATAGTCAGAGGAGGACAGAACTAAAAGGGAAATGTCTTCAGTATGCAAAAAACTAGTTTGGAGTTTGACTGGGGTAGCTCTGAGGGAGACGGGATCGCATCCAATAGGCTGTCCATCCAGGGCACGGATCTTCAGGGTTTGAGGCAGTAGTTCAGTGGGAATCTGAAGATGATGGACAAGGTCAGCTTGGATGAAGTTCTCCTCTGCTCCGTAGTCAATCAGAGCTGCAACAGTAAGAAAAACTTGTTGGCAGAAAACAGACTTGAATAAAAAAATTACTTGGTGACCAACCCCTTTGTGGGAACACTCACCACATTAGTGCACAAAGTAAACTCCACCTGCTTTCCCAGGGCCGGTGCCTTAATAGTTTGTGGACATAGTCCACACTCAGCTTTTATGTGCCAGGATCCCCACAGTGCACACAGAGATGACTTTGGAGACAGCATTGGCATTCCTCTTGGGTCAGCTCGTTTACTCAACAGCTAATCCAGACAGATGGACATGGAAGTGAGTTGGTCGAGAGTCAGTTCATCATCGCAACTGGCTAATTCAGTTTGAATTTTGGGATTTAACCCACTCCGGAACACATTGAGTAGTGCGGGTTCATTCCAGCCACTGCCAGCAGCTACAGTGGAAAACTCTAGGGCGTAAGAAGCACATCAGTTTCCCTGTTTAAGGGTAAGTAATACCTCTCCACTGGATTGGCAGTCATGAGCATTTTCAAAAACTTGGCAAAACATAACTATACACAGATTTTTTTTGTCTTAGTGTTGATGTCCCAAACTGCAGTAGCCCACTCTAGAGCCTTGCCAGAAAGGTTTCATGATCTCAAGTCTATCTTAGCTTGATCAGTGCTAGGCAGGGAATTGCTGAAAAACACTGAGCACTGAAGGAGAAAACCTTTACACTTCATAAACCTCAGGCTTACATACTGGACAAACTGAGATAGTAGTTACTGGAGTGAGCATTTGGGAGGAGGAAGTAACTGGGACCAGGTCCCAGTCCAGGGTCAAAGCACAGCAGATCAATACAGGAGACAAGGCAAAAATCACAATCAAAGAAACAGGCAAATGAGGTCATGCATGAGAAGAACACGACTGCAAAAAGGAACGCTTTGTAGAGAAGGGAATGAACTACATACAAAACTCAGCAAGGACACACAAACAAGGAGGTATAAATACTGATAGAAACTGGTGAAGGTAATCTAAAATTCAGGTGACTGAGATCTGGTGAGTGTCATATGACCTGGGCACCAGAAATGACGGGTATGACAATGTGACTAGTGGTGAAATATAGCCTATAGAATATAATATCTTGGATGATTGCATATTGTTATACTCACAGTCTCATGATGGAAGGGTTTGATTTTGTTAATATTACAGGGTTCATTTTGAAACTATATATATCACACTACATATGATTTATGATAACTTTTGATCGAACCCCTTGAGTGTTTGTCAGAATCTGCATCACCATTTCTGTGTGTCAGGATGAGAGCTACTGATATTTTCACAATATAAAGGAAAGCGTGAGTTAAAATAATCACCAAAAAAATGGATGATAATAATAATAATATTAATTTGTACAAAAAGTGGTTCCTCTCCATTCGGACATTTTTCTCCTGCAGACTTATAGGGAATGGAAACAACTAAAGATACATCTATTCTGTCTTTAAATGTCAGATAAACATGCCACACATTATTTGATGCAAACAGTAAATTGTGATGTGACTGCTCGCCTTTCTTTTGCCAAACACTGTTGGAGTTGGCAGTATGACTTCCATTACAAACTCAGCTGTAATAATCCTACATTCTGTCCTGATTCATCATTTATGGTACAAATTGTATTTATCAGAGAATTAAATATTGCATTTTCATTTACTGCAAATGTGTTCCAGTTCACTATACAATCTTGTCTATAGAGATTTGTGTTTTTTCAGAGGTGTGCTTTTGAGAATGACGTAGACATAGACCGGTTATAAAGGTGTTTGATCTCTCTTGAAATTTTGTTCCAAAATATTTTTTCCTCTTGCAAAAGGTATTGGATCAAAACATCAGAGGTCAGTTTTTTCTTGTTCCTTGTTTCACTTGTGCTGTAAATTTGCTTAATCATTTTATTATCATTAAAGTTTTGATGGTTTGTAGTCTGATTAACTGTTTGAGGAGTCTAACTGTTGTTTCTTACATTTTGTTTCACACCAGTCTCCTTACATGACTACCATGGCAGCCCTTGAGAATACTACATTCATTCGCCCATCTGCATTTTACATCAGTGGACTGTCCAACATGCCGCATGCAAAGTATTACTATATGTTTTTGTGCTTTGTGTATGCTGTGACTGTTGTAGGGAATTCTTTTATAATGGGTACTATATACCTGGCACGTACTCTGCACACAGCAAAGTATATAGCTGTCTTTAATTTGGCCTTGTCTGATGTGTTTGGAAGTTCTGCTAGTATTCCGAAATATGCAGACATGTTTCTGCGTGAGGACCAGTACATACCTTATGAAGACTGTCTGGCAAGCATGTTTTTTGTTTTTTTTTTTATGACCATGCAGTCATACACTCTGCTTGCTTTGGCCTTTGACAGAGTAATTGCTATATGTTTTCCTCTGAGGTATCATGCTATTGTCACTAAAACCACAATGACTCTGATCATTGGTGTTATTTGGCTTGTCTCTGTATCTATCGTTGCCGCTCGTGTAGCTCTGACTACCAGACTGTCCTTCTGTAGATCTACCACAGTTAATAGCTATTTCTGCGATCATGGTCCAATGTTTAGACTAGCTTGTAATGATAATTCTCCTAATTACATGATGGCCTATGTTAATGTTGCTATTGTGCTTTGCCTTCCATTGATGCTAATAGCTATCTCTTATATTTGTATTGGTTTTGCTCTTTGTAAGATCTCACATGGTGCTGATCGAATCAAGGCTATGAAAACCTGCACTTCCCACATCATATTAGTGGCCATGTTTTATCTACCAATCACTAGTGTTTATATTACTGCTCTTACGACATACCTACATCCAAATACTAGAATAATGAACTCTGTCCTAACACAAACAATTCCACCCATGTTAAACCCGATTATATATTCTCTGAAGACAGAGGAAGTATTGCAGTCTATTAAAGTACTCTACAAACGAATGAAGGTGAACTTTGCAATGCAAGATCCTGTGAAAAACATTGTGAAGAATTAAAATGATATAATAACTTTAGTTTGGCTTACTCGCATAAAGCAGGGAATTGTTAACTGTCCATCACTTCAGGCTTCCATTACAATGCCTTTTTTTATTATTTTTCCGATATGCCCAAGATTGCAGTTCACTGTACTGTAAGTTAACAACTTTATAGAAAGTTTAATAAATGTCTATAAAATGATTAAATATTTATAAAAATGTTTCTAAAAAGTTTTTAAAAGCTGCATAACTGTTGTTAACATTTACAGTTATGTCGAAATTTTCATCAGTACAAATGAAACAAACATAGCAGGGACAGTTACCACAGCAAGAAACACACATAAAAAAATCTACAAAAAGTAAAGAATTTAATCTTTGTTTGCCTTGTTTCACTCTGTCATTCACTCCTGTGAAAAGAAAAGGTCATTTTCCAGGTTTATTATTATTATTGTTATTATTATGACCACCACTCATTTATAATTGTAGAGAAGGTTGGCAGGATAGGAAATGTGGACATTGTGTAAATGAAGAGAGATCAGCAACAGCTACAGCAAAGCACTGAATATTTTGCTTTGTAAATAGGTTTTGGTTAGTCAGTTACCATCTGTAAGATAACGCTAATTTCTGCATACATATCTCTGGGTTATTTAAAGGTGTCTTAGCCCTAAGCCAATGAAGGTTTACATTCACATTTAATCTCAGATGTCTACCTTGATTACAGAAATTTGATACTTACAACAGACATCCTAATAACACTTTCTTTATTTTGAAAGTTGCAGTTTGGATGTTGACTGCATCATTAAATATTTTTCCTCTCTTTCTGAATAAAACAGTTGGAATGGTATATAAATATGTTTAAAGTTTTAAAATGTACCATCCAATCCCCAGTCATACAATCTACATATGGAAGAAATGCTACACCAGCTCACATTTTCTGGGATGTCATGAAAACCAGTGTGTTTACTCATGTCTAGAATCAGAATCAGGCTTTATGTACCAGGTATGCTTACACATACAAGGAATTTAGTTTTGGTTACAGGAACTCACAGTGCAAAGTATTAGACAAACATTCCAATGTAGGAATACATGCATTCCTACCATCACTGACTCATACACACACAGACACAGTCAAACTTGGAAATCTTGGAAATCTGCTGAGTGCAGCAGCAGTTAAATGGTG
Organism: Pygocentrus nattereri; assembly: GCF_015220715.1. Taxonomy (NCBI): domain Eukaryota; kingdom Metazoa; phylum Chordata; class Actinopteri; order Characiformes; family Serrasalmidae; genus Pygocentrus; species Pygocentrus nattereri. Next base: position 11,942,715 of record NC_051228.1, on the reverse strand, counting down.
TATTGTGACAAAGAAAGGGATAAGTAAGGTGATGGACAGTAACGAAGTAAATGTAATTTGTTACTGTACTTAAGTAGTTATTTTTTTTTAAAGTTTTTCCATTTTGGGTGACTTTTTACTTTCACTCCACTACATTTCAAAGTCAAATATCTTACTTTTTACTCTACTACATTTTGCTAAATCTGTTATTCCTTTTGGTTTTTGTGTGTATAAAAACATAACGTCAAAATGAATGACGTGCAAAGCAAGAACACAAATCAGTGCACAGTGCGCACTTTGTTTTGAGCTTGTTTTGACCTGTTGAACATACTGACCTAGTATGAACGCATATGGTTCAACATCAGTACAGCAGTGTAAAATCTTGGGAGTGTCTATTCCAACATAAATGATGGAACTAACCTAATTTTGTGTAAATAGACCACAATATAGAAATATGTACATATATGTAGTTGTAATTGGCATGTTTCTTGGGGAGATTGAAGATGAGCCGTGCTGCTGCATTCTGGATGAGTTGCAGAAGCTTGATGGCCTGCATGGGAAGACCAGCCAAGAGCGAGTTGCAGTAGTTAAGCCTTGAGATGACAAGAGACTACACTAGCACTAGCAAGTAGCCTCTTGAGTGAGAACAGGTTGGATCCTCCAGATGTTGTACAGGAGAAATCTGCATGACTGAGTTAGGTTTGTGATGTGAGTCGAGAACAATAACTGGCCATCCAGAATCACACCAAGACTTCTTGCCTCTAAATATGGAACAAGTAGAGAGTTCTCGAGTGAGATGGCAAAATTATGATGAGGAACTGTCATTGCAGGGATGAGTAGCAGCTCAGTCTTGCTAGGATTGAGCTTCAGATGGTGAGCTGCCATCCATGAATAAATGTCAGACAGACATGCTGAGATGCGACTGGAAACCTGTGTGTCAGAAGGTGAAAAAGAAAGCATTAGTTCAGTTTCATCAGCATAACAGTGATATGAGAAGCCATGAGATGATATTACATCACCAAGAGAGCTAATGTAAAGAAAAAAGAGAAGTCGACCCAGCACCGAGCCTTGTGGGACACCAGTGGAGAGCCTGCATGGAGAGGATGTGGATCCTCTCCATGTTATCTTTTAAGAGCGATCCTCCAGATAGGACTTGAACCACTTCCACGCATAGCCAGTGATCCCAAGGTTGGTGAGGACATCCAGAAAGATTGTATGGTAGACTTTCAAAACCTGCTGAGAAGTCAAGAAGAATCAAGACAGATAATAGTTTGGCTGATCTTGCTGATTGGAGCTTCTCAGTCACTGCTATAAGAGCAGTTTTGCTAGTTTGTTTATGAACAGAGACCTAAAGATGCAATATAGTAGGAAACTCATGTGTGAACCTGTGTTTAAAGCGCACACAGACACACACTTTCAAAGCCGCTTCTGCCTCAGGGTCCCGGCGCGGGGGTGGTGCTGTGTGTTTAAAGCAAGATTTAAAAAATTTTAATTTGTAACTTCAATATTTTTTCCAGATATCTGAACAGGTTTATTTTTTCTGTCATTTTTACCCACGGAAATGTGTCTCAATTCTTCATAGACCTCTTGTGTTGTTATGTGTTTCTCACGATGTGCTTTACATAGAACAAGTCGCATTACTAATGGTACAACTCCTAGTAAGTCATGCATGATGTCAGCTGGGAGTGATCTTGTGACATCGAAATAACTAAGAGCATTAAATGGACAACTATGCTATACACCATATATTGCACTGTTGGCAGAATTCTCTCTAATACAGTCCAGGTGATATCTATGAACATCAGCAGTTCTCAACATAAACTGTTCTTCACTGAAGTGTACATTCTTATTTGAATGGGTTGCCATGCAATAGCGGCAGATTCTTCTAGAATTAAATGCCATGTTGAATCCACCAATCATATGGGCAGACATATTGTCAGCAGAAATGGTAGCTAAAGCAGCACATACTTTGTAATTGTGGTCACCAAATGTTACAACAAAAGCTTCAGTTGAGTAATTTTAAATCATCAATCAGAGGTTTCAAAATAGTGTCCATATTTGCTCATTTAACAGTGCATTTCTGATCAACAGAGCCAGATAAATATGCTGTACCTTCGATCGGTACTTGCAACCAATATTGCCTACAGTGTAGTAAATGGCACAGAGCTTATGTTTTGCTCTTTTGGAACTGAGTGGATTAACCACTTCAAACTCATCTTCATACAAATGCAGACATAAAGCATCTGGATGAACAGAGAGAAATGGATGCTCTTTACAGAACATCCTTAAAGATATGTTCTTCTCTTTTTGCTTGCATATGATCCAATATATCCTCATGACTACAGTATTTTTTGAGGACATTAATTACTGGGACACAGGCATAACTTCCAATTTCCTGACCAGATGTATCTTTTACTTTATACTGCACAGGCTCAGTCATTCCCAAGTTAGATCTGCAATACTCAACAACTATTCAGAGCATATTACTTTGGAAGCATCATCAAAGAAGTCTGCAGGTTTCAAGAGTTCCAACAGTTCAGGACAATCTTCAACGCTGAAACCATTTTGTTGAAGATGGTAAGAAATCATAGAATCATAGTGCTCTTTAAAATCTTGGAACAAATTCTTAACATTGTCAAAAATTTTCTCTGAAACTTGTTACTAGTGCTTTTTTGTTGGGTGATGTGTGTACACCAGTAACATCATCTAAAGACACTTCATCTGAAGACACACTCTGAACATCTTCAGCATCACTCTGAATGCATGGCAAAATTGTATGTTTTTGGTAGACATGCCTCCTGAAAGATTCATATTTGGTAAAAGTTCTTTGACAGTTGTCAAGGCCACAGCTTACAGAAAAGTCTGATTCATGAGAGTGTATTAACCCAATATGCTGTACCAACTTCAACAAAGTGAAAAATCTGTGTGAACAGGTAGGACAACAAAATGGCTGCAGGGTAGGCCATGTTGAATATGAAGTAGGCACAGAACGCTGCAAGATTACCATCTTCCACACTCACAGTTCTGCAGGATTTCTAATCCGTCCATTTTCACTAAAGCAGCAGTTCTCCTCTCACAGAAGACCTTTTTCCAGCCACAGGAATTGAGTAGTTGAACAGGAGTATGGAGTGGATGGTTCCTCCTAAACAATGAGTTTTAGTTTAGCCATCTACAGATCGTCATAGGTATTTGAGTTCACCTCAAACAGCTCAGTAGTTACCAGTATTAGTATACTATGGTGTTCATGTAAATATTTTCGGTTCTCAAGTAGTGATGAACTTATACATAAATGTCTGGCCAGATATTATAACCTATAACTTCACTGTAGCTGACACCATTACAAATGGATACTTCTAAAAAAATTTAAAACGTGAATTTAGTTAATTATTTCAATTACTTTATGTAAATATTAATTTTTTAAAAAATTATCCCAAAGCTATTTACAACAGGCAATTAAAATAACAATAAAAAAACTAAAAATAACAAAACATATTGTAATGGTGGGGAGCAAAGAGACGGACGCATGTGCTGAGATAAGTGACTTTTATTATGGGCAAATCCAGGGTGATGGTCTAAATGGTCCAGGTTCATATAGTTGACACGAAGAGCAGGAAGGACAGACATGACAAAAAATAACACAGAACTCCAAACAGCATAAACGTAAAACAACCAGCACAATCAAATAGAACAATCAAACAGTACAAAGACCAACACAGACCAGGGCAAACACAGCGCTTAAATACACAAGGGCTAAAAAGGGATCACAAGACACAGGTGGAAACACCGGTGGAAACAATTCAGGGCCAGAGTAACCAAACAAGAGGCTGGACTGGGATCAAAACAAAAAGCACGTTGACTAGACCAAAACACAACACATGGACAGGACTGGGAGGGGCCAATCGTGACACATATGGAATATGTTTATATACCTAAAGGAGAACGTGATACGAGGTTGAATACACTGATGTGCCAAGTCATGGGATAGCAATATGTAAATTGATGTGGCATGAAGTGGTGTTTACTTCAGGGGATTGCTTGGGAATGCCCACACCTGTGTAAGTTGCGAGTTGTTATTGTGAGTGAGGCTGAACACTGGCCAGCATGCTCATGGCAAGGCGATAAATTATTGGAGTTCGAACAAGGCACAATAGTGAGTGCCAGACAGATTAAATATTCCATTTCCAAAGATGTGCAGGCATTTAACATCCCTCGATCCAGCGTGTCGCGTGTGTGCCAGGAATACATCATAGAAGGCATTAATACTCATGCAGTGGCCGCTCACAAGGGCTTAATGATAGTCACTGGCAGCGTCTGTCAATCTATATCTCATAGTTCTTCACCTTCTATTTTGGCACATTTAGCTAATCATAGTCAGGTCCACAGAACTGTTCAGTGTGACGATGTAACATAGCTACGCTGATTGGTTTTATGTTCATCAGTATTGTGCCACTGCATCCTGCAGCGTTAGTTCAAACCTGAAAATAATCAAATAAGTTCTGTCTGCCCACATGGATGGCAAATAAATTAAAGCAGTGCATGATTTTAAACCCACCATTCAATAAATGTTATAGCTTCCAACGAACAATATTTCTAATGATTAAATGGTTTTGATAAACCAAGAGAGAGTAACTGGTAAATGTTAGCTTTGCTAGCATGCAGCCAGCTCTGCTCACTACAGAACAGGTTCAAATTCTGACTAACAACAGCTTTACTGACACAAATTTAGATGATAATGACACAAATCTGAGGAAGCAAAGTCGAGTGGCTAAACTTAGAGAGACAGAAAGACAAATTAAACTGGAGCCTTCTAGCTAGCTAAACTAATGCTAGCCAGCTCCTCTCTCCTAGCTAACCTAACTTAGCATAGCTGAAAAGATCCAAAACCCCATTTAGATGATAACTTGTGAGCACAAATTTGAATGACTTGTGTTCAAGAGACAGAACGCTAAAACAGACTTGCTTAGTGGTGCTTTGAGCTGTACTGGGCGAGGCTAATGTAGCTAGTTATCCGGCTACAGGTGAAACCCACTGCAGTACAGGCTGTGTCAGCAACAGATGCTCAATAACACCTAGGGCTGCAGCTATCGATTATTTTAGTAATCGAGTACTCTACTGAAATATCGATTTGATTAATTGAGTGAAACATATTTCCTTATCCATTTATCCATTTTCTAAGCCGCTTCTCCGTCAGGGTCGCGCGGGGGGGGGCAGGATACACCCTGGACAGGTCGCCAGTCCATCGCAGGGCAGACAGACAGACACAAACAGCCACTCACACCTAGGGGCAATTTAGCATGTCCAATTGACCTGACTGCATGTCTTTGGACTGTGGGAGGAAACCGGAGAACCCGGAGGAAACCCACGCAGACACGGGGAGAACATGCAAACTCTGCAGAGGCATAAACATTGGCTTTATATTGTGCATTTTAGCTTCTGAACAGCTTAGCTTCTGGACATCTGAACAGGAACAGGTCCATGCAGTTTCACACATTTCTGCTGTGTGTGCTTTAATAGATTCAGGAGAATCGAGGCAAAGGCCATTGTGTGTGTGTTTGTGTTCTTTAAAGGAGCATTTGGTTGCAATGCAGGAAGGTGAGCATGTAAACATGCTCAGGGCTTAGGCTTGCCCTCTTTTTTGAAGCAATGTTACCTGCAGCTGAAAACAGACGCTCTGATGGTGTGGATATAGCTGGAATACACAGCAGAGACCTTGCCAGTTCTGCCGATGTTGGATAGCGTGCTGCATTCTTTTACCACCAAGTCTGGATTCTCCTTCTTGGACAGGGGATGTTCTCCAAAATACATAAAGATCTGTGGAATAATTGTGACAACAAAAGTATAAACATTTTTTTTGTTAATTTACATTTTGCACTTCAGTTATACCAGTCATTATCTGTATCAGGATGATTTTTCTATCCAGTATAATGCCTTATTGCAAGTACTTCATAGCACATCTTCAGGGAAGGTAAAAAATAGTCCTATAAAGCAATCTGAAATTTGTTAAGATTAAAAACAAAATTATTTACTTACCTCCTGCTCTACAGCATTTAACTGCTTCTCCTCATCTTGGTTTTCATCACTTGTGGTGGTATCTTATTCAAAGAAAGGTGTAGCCTCCTTGGCATATGCTGCTGATGCTTCTGTGCTAGATGTTCCATGGTTACTTGCGGTGGGCTGCCTCACTTGCTGTTTGGCAGCAAGTGCCATGGCTCGTACTGAATTTTGGACCTTGAATACTTCATTAGCAGGCAAGAATCTCAGTTTTCGAAACCTGGGATCCAAAGCAGCAGCAAGCAGGGTGATGTTTGGAGATTCAGGAGTAAACTTAGTTAGTTCTTCCCATCGTTCTGTGACCTATTCTGCTGCATGAGTCTGAAATGACCTCACAGGTGCAGTTTCAAGTTATGGCCTCTGTATGTTCTGCTTAAGTTTGTGCACAAGATGTGGAAGTGCAGAGAGTGTGACATATTATTGTTCACTCAGATACACTGTAGCTGATTGAAAGCGCTCAAGGACATGGTTCAGCTCCTCAATCAGGTTCCAGTCCCTCTCTGAGTCACTGCTGGATCAGAGAGTGTGGCAGTCACCGGCCATCTCTTCTTGTAGTCTGGACAACATGGCGTAGGTGCTGTTCCAGCGTGTACAGACATCTTGCACCAGCATGTTCTCCTTGACATTCACTTGTTTCTGCTTGTCCTTCAACTTGGCACATGAAAGTTCACTTTTTTGAAGTGTTCGACAAGGCTTCTTGCAGCTGCAACACACTTTGGGATAGCCTGATGAATCCTCAGAGAGCTTTGAACAACCAAGTTAACGGTGTGCCCTGCACAATGCACTGATGCCCATCCGAACCTTTCTTGCAAAATCTTCGATGCTGCCACAACATTAGCGCCATTGTCGTGGACGACAGCTTTGATTTTCTCTGCTGTAATGTCAAATTTGGTTATCACCTCCTCAATCCATTGTGTAATATGTGCAGCTGTATGTCTCTCCTCAAGGGGCATTGTTGTCAGGCAGTGTGACACCATTTTCCAATTCTTCCCAAGATATGGCATGTCACCCCCATATAAGCTTCTGTTGCGATTCTCGTCCAAATTTCAGTTGTGAGTGTAATGCTCTCAGCCTCTTGCGGGGCCTGTTTCATCTTGGCTTTGACACCTTCATACTTTTTCTCCATTTGTTTCATTTCATTTCAAATTTCAAATTTATTTGTATAGCGCTTTTTTTCAACGGATGTTGTCACAAAGCAAAGCAAAAATGTACAAAACCCCCCGTTGGGCAAGCCAGGGGCAACAGTGGCAAGGAAAAACTCCCTCAGAACTGAGGAAGAAACCTTGGGAGGAACCAGGCTCACCAGGGTGGGGGACCCATCCTCCTCTGGTCAAACTACCTACAAGTCATTATACTACTAATATTAAAAGCAGTAATATTGGTGTTAAGAATAGCTAGTAGTCCATGAGAATATCAGTGTAGGGTGGGCAGCTAGTCTAAGGCAGGTGGTGGCAGCTGGGGCGTGGGCAGCTGGTCTGAAGTGGGTAGCAGGAGGGATCGGCAGTCGGTTGTCCTTCAGTGTCCGGCCGGACATGTGGGTGATTGTATACTCGGAAAGAACGCAGGGAGATGGAATTAGTTTTATTCTATCCGTTTGTACATAAACAGGGAATGTAAACATTTACAGAGTGTGGCTAATGACTCCGGCAGATCTGACTATGACAGCTTAGCAAAAAGCAGAGTACCAGAAGTACACACAGACACGGCAGCACTCTGAAACAGTTTGGCATCCCTCCGCTCTACCGTCCACAAACTTGAGTGACCGTGTGCGAGCAGCGGGACGACAGCACCAGCGTCTCAGTTTACTATAATTCCCTGTGTCCATGGACCCCTGGATCTGCTGCCTTTATCTAGGAGGGGAACATTACCTACCAAAAGCTAAACTGAGCAAGTGAGTTTTCAGCCTAGTCTTAAAGATTGAAGAGTCCCAAACAGTTTCTGGAAGATCATTCCAGAGTTCGGGGGCTTTATAAGAAAAAGCTCTTCCCCCAGCTGAAACCTTCTGAATTCTGGGGATTATTAATAAGCCAGCACTCTGGCATCTGAGTAGTCGTGATGGCTGATAATGAGAAACAAGGTCTTATAAGTACTCGTGAGCAAGACCATGTAGGGCTTTATAAGTCAATAAAAGGATTTTATAATCAATACGGAATTTAATAGGCAGCCAATGAAGTGATGATAGCACTGGACTAATATGATCAAATTTTCTAGTTTTAGTGAGGATCCTGGCTTCGGCGTTTTGAACTAGTTGGAGTTTGTTTAAATTCCTGCTTGTACATCCTGACAGTAGTGCGTTACAGTAGTCTAGCCTAGAAGTATTAAAAGTGTGTACTAGTGTTTCTGCATCACGCAGGGATAGGGCATTTCTTATTATTTGGCGAGATTTAAGATTAAATCTGGTAATTTACTTCTGGCTAATTTTGGACCCAGAAAGAGAACCTCTGTTTTGTTACTGTTTAATAGGAGGAAGTTCACGTCTTTTTTCACGTCTTTTTCACGTCTTTTACACAGTCCTCCATTTTCTTTAACGTGTATTTGTCATCAGGCTTGGCTGATATGTACAGTTGCATATCGTCTGCATAACAATGAAAGTTTATGCCATGGTTACTTATAACTGTGCCTAACGGTAACATGTGTAGTGTAAATAATAATGGTCCTAAAATAGAGCCTTGCGGAATTCCAAATCTCACTTTTGAATAATTGGAAGATAAATTGTTTACCCTAACAAACTGATAACGTTCTGATAGGTACGATCTGAACCATGATAGGACTGTCCCTGTGACTCCAACCATGTTTTCTAACCTTTCTAAGAGAATATTGTGGTCTATTGTATCGAAAGCCGTGCTAAGGTCAAGTAGCACTAAGAGAGATATGTATATATGATATGATATGCCTTGATCAGAGGCAAGAAGAAGATCATTAGTTATCTTAAGCTAAGTTATCGTAGAGCTATCTCAGTGCTGTGGTGTGGCCTGAATCCAGATTGAAATTTTTCATATATATGGTTCTTGTGTAGATATGAACTAAGTTGTTGGGCCACAGCTTTTTCTAAGATCTTTGATATAAACAGTAGGTTAGAAACAGGTCTGTAATTAGACAATATGGCGACATCAAGATTTGGTTTCTTGATCAGGGGTTTGATAACTGCTAGTTTAAAAGCTTTGGGTACATGCCCAGAGGTGTCAAGTAACGAAGTACAAATACTTCGTTACCTTACTTAAGTAGAAATTTTGGTTATTTTTACTTTACTGGAGTAATTATTTTTTAGATGACTTTTTACTTCTACTCCTTACATTTTCACTCCATTATCTGTACTTTCTACTCCTTACATTTTAAAAATAGCCTCGTTACTGCCATTTCAATTGGACTTGTTTTCATTGCGTGTCATTGTTTAAAAAAACTCTATCCTGACTAATCGCGCCATCCGGATAGAGTGAATTTGATTGTGGTTGGATGAGAAGTATAAACATATAATATTCCGACATCCTATTGGTTTGTACGTGATCCATCGCACCTGCGCCTTCTTTTTTGTGATTGGATTTGTAATGTGAATAGAAAGGACCTCAAAGAAAGTAAAAGTGTCGCATTGTTTCTGACTGATATGGAGAGTATTTTGGTATATTATAATAGACTCCACCTCCCTTGCCTGATAATCTTGGCCTATGTGCATAATTACAGCCTACAGGCGTGGCTTCATTTAAAGCTAAATATTCATCTGGTCTAACCCATGTTTCAGTAAGACAAAAAAAGGCAAATTTATGATCGCTTATGATTTCATTTACGACGACTGCTTTAGAGTTTAGTGATCTTATATTAAGTAGTCCAAATTTTAGATCTAAGGTGTTAGTGCTATCATCAGAACTTTGATATATGTTGATTAGGTTATTTAAACGGACTGATTGAGTTTTTCAATGAGTAAATTTAGTTTTAATTCAGGGCAAAGACACAGTCTCAATGAAGCTGATCTTGGGTGACGCCTCAAGGTTGATCGAAGATGGTCGGTTTAGCCTGTCTGTCTGCGGCCTGGTCCCAGCTCTGGACTGTCAGTCGCTGTTTACACTACTCTGCCAACTAACTCAAAGACTATGTGCTATGCTGCACGAAAGTAAGGCAGCACCCTCCCGAGTGGGGTGGACACCATCCCTACCTATAAGACCAGGCTTGCCCTCAAAACGCAACCAATTGTCTATAAAGCCCACTTGATGTTAGGAACACCACTTGAACATCCAGCAGTTTAACGCCGTAAGCCTGCTGTAGGCTTCAGCGCCGCACAGCATTGGGATGGGGCCAGAGCAGATTACGGCATCAGACATCGTCTGGGCCTGTTTAATCACCTCTTTAATATTAGCCTTAGTTATCTCAGACTGCCGCAGACGGATATCATTGGCCCCTACATGAATGACTATCCTCGAATATCTCTTATCAGCTAAGAGTCTAAGGTTGCCACTAATGTCCGGCGCTCTGGCTCCCGATAAACATCTAACTGTAACCGCTGGCACCCCTAAAGGAGTAGTTAACTTCACATGTCAAACAATCGAGTCTCCTATGACCAGAGTACTTTTAACAGGCTTCACAGTGGGTGCTTCACTGAGTGGGGCAAACCTGTTTGACACGCGAATCGGAGGAGCGTGGTATTCCGGTGGGCTAGCTTTGGCCTCAGTTTTAGCATTAGCCTTAGCTTTCCAGCTAGACCGCCGAGTCGTCACCCATTCGCCCCGCTGTGAGGGCTCTAACGCCGGCGTCGAGGGGGTGCTAACTCTCCCTAGGGCACCTGGAGCTGCTAACGCTGCATCTGGCTGCCTATCCCTTAATAACCCCCGGATGCGCACCTCAAGCTGGTCCACCTTCTCTGCCAAACAGCTAACTAGCTGGCACTTAGCACAAACACAGCCACTATCGCTATCGCTAGAGGCGGATAAGGGCGTTAGACTAAATATGCCACACTCTGCGCAGATGAAACAACCAGCAGAAACCATGATATTTCAGCCACTTACCGCTTTTTGTTGATTTAGAAGCTGATAGCACAAAAAACACCGCAGTGACGCGCTCTCACATTAGGCACTAGTGGTAATTTATATTTTATCCATCAACTAAGAGACACACAGTGTCTAAGATTATGTTTTTGTCGCACCAGCCAAACATAATCGTAGATGAAAAAAAATCAAGCATATTGTTTCCGACCAAAGTAACTTTAGTTCAGCTAACTTTAACATGTATTTATTGTTTAGCTATCTTCTTAACTCCACAGCGCTGTGTTTACTGATTACATAAAGCCTGTATTAAGTCGAGAACATGTCTCCGTTGTAATAATCTAGCCACATATTTGACAGTATTCCTAATAATCAGCATTCCACAGGGCTCTCATTATGTTATTACAGTACATTAATGTTAATCTCATTGATTTGTTATAAGTTAAATTGACCTTGTCTCGGCTCCGCTCCATTCTGGGTGTCTTCGGCCAAGATGGTGCAGCATTGAAGATGTGCTGTTGTGGTAGGCAAGGACTATGTTGCACCGAATACATGTCACTGTGTTGTTCTTGCTGTGGAGCCTAAAATGCCCCCATACTTTTGACATTTTCTGTTTCTCAATTGCCCTTTTCTTCTCGTACGTCTTCCCTCGCCGCTTCCATATTCTCGCGTCTCAACTAAAAACCTCTGCTGCGTGCGCCTCCTCCTTCTTCCTGTGCGTGAGTGACGTAAGCATGTTGTGCCAAATTAAAAGTACTCAGTGCGAAATACTACACTCTGAGTTTTAAATTAAATAAACGATTCCTCGAGGCACAGAAAATTACTTGATCAATTTACGTAATCGAGTAACTCGAATTACTCGAGTAATCATTTCACCCCTAATAACACCCGTTTAGAGGATAAAGAAGAAAACACCCCAAAACTGGAGAAATTTGCAGTACTTTCTAAAGCGGCCCTGGTTACCTGAATTAGGAAAACTGAAATTAATGCTTGAACAAATACTTAAAGTTTTTCCAATGGCATTTATAGCCAAACTTGAGCAACTCAGTTATAAAACAGAAAACACCTTTTTAATGTGTATGTGGGAAGAGCTTTGGAGTTAGCTTACAATATTAGGTTTCTCCAGCATGGAGAGCTATTAAGCACGCAAGTCAAGTCAAATATGCACCAGAAGATGCACATGAACGCATGTTGGCAGTAACATCCATTAGCTAATCACTCAAAGATACTCAAATCTCCCATGCACAAGTACTTTACTCTTAATCTACTTCCTCTCCCAGCACACTCCTATTGAATCTGCACTTATGAAACTCCCGGAAATGCATACACACATGAAAATACATTAGAACCATAAACCCACAAGTTATATGAAACACAATGTCTTTTGTAATTTGATTTAATTATAAAATTAGTAATTATGCTTAAACTAAAAATCAATTTAAATAATTAGAGAAGTTTGGCTTAAATATAATTAAGAGTATTCCACATGTTGTGGAATTTACAGAACAGTGGGTTTACAGAACACTTATTTGGTGTTCCGTAAGGAGTAAGAACAAACAAAAACCCCCAATGTTCACAGTTTATGAGGGAGCTACCCTCAGCTGGCATGCGTTGGAGCTCAAAGAGAAAAAACACAGTCAGAAGTTCCTCACAGGTCAGCCGGCAGCTTGAGCATCGCCATGGAGCTTTCCAATGGCTGAAAAAACAAAAGTCATTCACAAAAGAAACACTAGGTTCCAACCAGGAGGATGTCAGCACGTCCCCTTCCATAGCACGGGTCCAGCGTCCGTCAGTTCCAGCAGTCTCTCCCTCTACGGCTAACAGCACGCGCTACGGTGCTGATTTGCGGAGAACACGCTTCAGTTCAGTTTCAGTTACCCCGACCTGCACTGCATCACCTCTTTTACTCTCTTCGCTTCGAGAATTTACCCACAAAAGCTCTCACGCAAGTGCTGCTGCCAGTTCCAGCATCTCTCTCTCTCTCTCGCCCACCAAAAAAACCTAGCTAGCATTAATTAGCTTAGTTAACATTAGCTCTCTGGTTCACTGGTTGAATCACTTGTTAAGCAAATCTCTCGTTTCTCCTTTCACTACCAGATCATCTGCGTCATCAATCACTTCCAATCGAGCTCCCGACCTGGAAAATTTGTCACAAATCAGAGTTAAAATCGGGCACAAAATTGTGTAACATACTCCCAGGCCAACAGGAGAGGACGGGGATGTGAACAAGGAACTTGACACCATTAGGTTAGCATTCAGTTCTGCTTTGCGTGAAATTTAACCCCACAAATTCACAAACCAATAACATTAGAAAACCAGCCATAGGTTCCGCTTTTTGAAGAAAACAGCCATATCATACATTCCCTCCAAACCCAGATTACCTAAAAAAACTACTTGTGTGATTATTACTCCACCCAATGTTAAAAAACGGTGAGATTATGGTTGACATAATAACAGGATATGACAGTGACAGGATAACGGTCCGGAAAAAAAAAAAACTCCTGAATTTGTTTTCGTCCTCTTGTGTTATTGTAATGCCCCCTTCTACTAGTTTTTGTAGAGGTTCTTCGGTGGTCATCTGGAGAACAGCCATCGTTGAGCAGAGGCAAACGCGTTGTGAGGGAAATCTCCGTGAAATGGCGCCTGAGGTTGACTGTTTAGATTGCTATTGAATGCTGATTGGTTGAGTGACATCAATAACTGCCCCAGAAAGTGCAAGGTTCTTATCCATTGATATTTGTTCAAATTCTGTTTTGGAGATTTTAAATATGTTTTCTTTGGTGTATTTAATTATCATTGTTTGGGAATGAAAGGAAGTGTCTTATAATAAATCTTATTTTCTCATTTGCTAAATGCCATATAAATAAATGCAAATTAAGTGAGACCAAACTTTTCTTTTTTGCTTTAAAGAATCCACTTGAATAAATTGCCACACTATTTAAAAACATCAAAGCTAAGAAGATGATGCAACAATATTCATTGTTTATTGCCCCCCCCCCCCCCCCCCCCCCACACACACACACACATTGTGTAGTGTATCCCTTGGTCTATTTGTATTCAAAGGTAGAAAATATGTGGCTGTTAAACTAAATCTAAACAATTAAACATTACATATTTTATTTAGGCATTTGTTCTTAATTTACTCAACTTGACTCTTAGAATTGCCTATAAATCCTTAATGGAAGTACTACAAAAAACAATGAAACAACAAATGAAAGTACATTTATGTACTTTTCAAAACTTTGTGCCTACACAAGTACAAAGCAGTACCATGCAAGGTCAAACTTGTACTTTTAGAAGTACATTTACTGATGGGGTACAGTTTTGTACTTCAAAGTACAAAATCTGTACCCTCTTGTACCTTTATTTCTGAGAGTGTATGTCACAAAAGGGATGAGATACTTTTATGTATGACTGTATATGTCCACACTGGACTGTCTTCTGGTGTTTGTGGTGTTATCTGTCATCTCATTGTGGTTTCCATCACTTGTTCTGCCCACGTTGACACATATGTATGTATGTATGTATGTATGTATGTAGTGACACATATGACTCCTCCATTGCTCCAGGACTGCCCACTGCTCTGGGCAAGTGTGATCACTGTCCCCTAGTGTGTGTATTCACTAATGTGTATGTGGTGTTTCACTGCGGGGTTAAATGTGGAGGTGAAATTTCCCCCTTGTGGGACTAATAAAGGTCATGTAATCTTGATGCCTCCTCTGGCCTTAAAAAAATTCAGATCAAAGGAGCATAGGACAGCAACATTATCCAAAACACCTCTGCAGCACCCCAACTATTGCATTGTAATCAATTTTATTCCTTGTCTATGGAGATTTGTGTTTTTTTGGAGGTGTGCTTTTGAGGATGATGTAAGCATAGGTCAGTTATAAATCTGTTTGATCTCTCCTGAAATTCTGTTCAAAAACATTTTGTCCTGCTGCAGAAGGTATTGTATCAAACCACTGTGGATCAGTTTTTAACATCCTGTACTCTTATTTCACATGAGTTTCACAGACTGTCAATTGGCAGTGATTAATTATTTTTGGTACGAATTAAATCATTATTATATGCATGAACATTTTGATGATTTGTAGTCTTATGAACTGTCTCAAGATTCTGTAACTACATTTTTTTATTGTACAACTTATTTAATGAGATAGGCAATTATTGCATTTTTTTATTCACTACAAATAGATTTCTGTTTAGCCTTGTTTATAGACATTTGTGCTCTATAGAGATTGGTGTTTTTTTGGAGGTGTGCTTTTGAGGGTGATGTAAACATGATGTAGGACAGTTATAGTTCAGTTATAAAAGTGTGCGATCTCATCTACTCTAAAAAGTTTTGTTCTGATGCAGAAGGTACTGTATCAAAGGTACTGTATCGCTGTAAATCAGTTTTTAGCATCTTGTACTCGTGTCATTCAACTCATTAGTAGTTTTACACAGTTTTTGACTAATGATTTATGTATGATTTCTGATTTGTATTAAAATGTGATTAATCATTTGTTATTTGCTTTAACATTTTAATGCTTTGTTCTGTGATGGACTGCTTGAAGGGTCTGTAACTGCTCTTTCGTTTATTTTATTTAAGATCAGTCTCCTGACATGACTTCTGTGGCATCCCTTGAAAATTCTACATTTATTCGCCCCCCAACATTTTACATCAGTGGATTGTACAACATGCCGCATACAAAATATTACTATATGTTTTTGTGCTTTGTCTACGCTGTGACAATCTTAGGGAATTCTTTTATTATGGGTACAATATACCTGGCACGCACTCTGCACACAGCTAAGTATATAGCTGTCTTCAACTTGGCCTTGTCTGATCTGGGTGGAAGCTCTGCTATTATTCCTAAGTATGCAGATATGTTTCTGGTTGAGAACCAGTACATACCTTATGAAGACTGTCTGACAAGCATGTTCTTTGTTTTTCTTTTTATGACCATGCAGTCATATACTCTGCTTGCTTTGGCCTTTGACAGAGTAATTGCTATATGTTTTCCTCTGAGGTATCATGCTATTGTCACCAAAACCACAATGAGTCTGATCATTGGTTTTATGTGGCTTATCTCTATATTTCTTGTTACTGTCCGTTTGGTTCTGATTGCCAGACTGTCCTTCTGTAGATCCACCATAGTTTATAGCTATTTCTGTGATTATTTCCCTATATTCACACTAGCTTGTAATGATAATTCTCCTAATTATGTCTTGGCTTATGTCAATCTTTCTGTTCTGCTTTGCATTCCATTGATGCTAATAGGTTTTTCCTATGTTTGTATTGGTGTTGCTCTGTGTAAGATCTCACAGGGCGCTGAACGAATCAAAGCTATGAAAACCTGCACTTCCCACCTCATATTAGTGGCCATGTATTATCTACCAATCATTAGCGTTTATATAAGTGCTCACACAACATACATACATCCAAATACTAGAATAATCAACTCCGTTCTAACACAAATAATTCCGCCTGTGTTAAACCCCATCATATATACTCTGAAGACAGAGGAGGTATTGCAGTCTATTAAAGTACTCTACAAACGAATTAAGTTAAACTTTCTAATGGAAGATCCTGTGAAAAGCATTGTGAAGAATTAAAATCATATAATAACTGTAGTTTGGTGTACTGGCATAAAGTGGAGCATAGTTCACTGTTCGCTGAGTTAAAAGACTTAAATACTGCCCTTCAGGATTCTATTAAAATTATTATTATGTGATTGTAGTTAGGCTCCAGCACCCCCTGCAATCCTGAGGGAGAAGCGGCTTAGAAAATGTGTGTGTGTGTGTGTGTGTGTGTGTGTGTGTGTGTGTGTGTGTGTGTGTGTGTGTGTGTGTGTGTGTGTGAGATTGTAGTTGAATGTACTGCAAGTTAATGAAACATAAACCATGAGCAAAAAACCATGCAAAGAAATATTTTATATTTTTTAGTTTAATATATACTTTTTCATGCTCTTTGAAAGACACTTTAAAAAGATTAAAAATGAAGATAAAGCATAATTCACCTGTGTTATCACCAGGACAATCATGGAATATATTCACATATCATCTCAGCTGTCTACTTTGTAACAGTCATTCAGAAAAATATTATTTACTTTGAGTGTTGTGGTTTGAATGTTGTCTCCTTCATTAAATTATTTAGATTTTTTAAGAAAAGAGTTGCTGTTTTTTTAAAATATGGTGAGGTTTTATTAAAATATAAAGTTTCAAAATGTAGCATCACTATACAGTCCATACAGTCTATATATAAAAACAAAGCTGCAAAAAACAGCTACCTTGTTGGTCCTTCATGTAGATGTAAAGTCAGAAAAAGTAGCTCATTTGTTGCTGCACAGTTTTTATTGGTCATCCTCTAGTACTTCATCAGTGATCATGAGGTGCTGCCTACAGGATGCTGTCTTAGTCCAGCAGTGACTCTGAATTGTTTAAAAACTCCAGGAGTACTGCTGTGTCTGATCCACTCATACTAGCGTAACACACACACTCATATGTCATTATCGTGTTAATGCCTCTGCCCTACTGAGAATGATGCACCACCCAAATTATTCCTACTCTGTGTGGGAACACTGTTGACTGGGTAAAGGTGGAAAAACAATAATTGCAAAGAAACAGATTGTACAGAACAGTCTGTAACTGTAGAAATACAAAGTATACCTTTATAGTAAGTGGAGCTGATAAAATGGACAATAAGTGTGGAAGCAAGGTAGATGTACCTAATAAAATGCTCAGCGAGTGTACATTCATTTAATGTAAGTGTGTGTGGCCTGGGTGGACCCACATTCCTGGTCTGATTAATGGTCCAATTCTGACACTGCTGGGCACCTTCCTGCTTCTGAACACTGCTGGAGGAGTAAGCATGGGTTACATTGCAGACAGCCATCATAATCTGGCTATCAGATCTATTATTTATTATACTAATTAAATTCATGAAAGAATCTGATATTGCATTATTGCAAATCAATTTGGTTTTAATGGTTTTTGCGATAACATACACTATATGGACAAAAGTATTGGGACATGCCTCTTGATCAATTAATTCAGGTGTTTCATTTAGTCCCATTGCCACTGATGTATAAAATCAAACACCCAGCCATGCAGTCTGCTTTTTACAAACGCGTGAAAAATCACATCATGCATAAAAGTCACAAATGCTCTGCTGACTCCATCAATGCAGAGTTCCAACTCTGGAGACTGGAGCAGTGTAAATGTATTCTGTGGAGTGATGAATCATGCTTCTCTATCTGGCAGTCTGGTGGATGAGTCTGGATTTGGTGAATGCCAGGAGAACCTGTCTGACTGTACTGCAGCAACTGTAAAGTTTGGTGGAGGAGGGATAATGCTATGGGGTTATTTTCAGGGGTTGGCCTAGGCCCTTTAATCCAGTGAAGGGAAATTTTAATGCTTCAACATATCAAGACATTTTGGACAATTGTATTCTCCCAACTTTGTGGGAACAGTTTGAGGAAAGCCTTTTTCTGTTCCAGCATGACTGAGCCCCAATGCACAAAGCAAGGTCCATAAAGGCATGGTTGATTATGTTTGGTCTAGAAGAACTTGACTGGGCTGTACAGAGCCCTTACCTCAACCCCATCAAACACTTTTGGAATAAACTAGAACAGAGATTGCAATTCAGGCCCTCTCATTCAACATCAGTAGCCACGTTTACATGCAGCCTAATCCATTAATAATCAGACTAATAGCTCAATTAGAATAGAATATGTCCATGTATACACTTCAATCAGAATAGTCTAGTACATATTGAGGCCATTCGGAATGCAACTGCTATCCGATTGAACGAGCTGGGTTAATTCTATTAATAATCTATTATATAGAAGAATAATAGCCATGTACACGCCTGTATCCAATTCCATTTTCAACCGGAATGTCTAAGTACTTTCTGTACATGTTCATTGTGTCTAGTCTGCAGAGGGGACGGGTTTATGCTCTGATCATTATAAGATGGCAGTGTAACGGGCATCCAGCTTTTGTGCCTCAGAAAACGGCGTCTTCCTCTCGCCCTTCTTTAATAAGTACATGTGAAGTACATTTTACTGAGTCTTTCGTCATTTTAAAGCAATTAAAAGCACAAGCATGCCATTTAAAACTCATCTCACTCTGACTGGACCTCAGGTGATGTTCGCAGTCATGGTAACATTTACTCTAAGTGGCCATTTTGGATCAAAATACTTTTTTTTTTTAATTTACAAATATTTGAGCATGTAAACGAAAAGTGTGCATATAAACACCTCAGTCTTAATCTGTAATTGGAATGTGTTCAATCGGATTGGCAAAATTTGTAATAATCTTTAATCTAGACCTTGGCAAAATGATTAATGTGACATGAATCAGATTTTGTCAGAAACCACATCACCATGTCCTTCAGGATGAAGTCTACAGGGGCCTTGTCACATTAGAAAAAATTTTAAAAGATCACAAATAACAAATTTGTACAAAATAGTCCCACTCCATTTAGGCTTTTTTCACCTAGAGGATTATGGCAGATGGAAAACAACTAAAGATCTATGCTAGGCTGCCTTTAAATGTTGCAGCATTGCAGCATGTTATGCAAACAGTCAGGACATGACTGGGTTGTTACATGACTGGGTACCTTTGTCCTGCCAAACACTGCATAGGAATGGTTAGGAGTTACATTGCAGACACAGCTGTAATAATCTTTCATTCTATCCTGATTGATCATTTATTGTACAATGTATTTATTGAGAGAATAAATTATTGCATTTTTTATTCACTACAAGCAGATTTCTGTTTAGCCTTGTTTCTAGACATTTGTGCTCTATAGAGAGTTTTTTTTGGAGGTGATGTATTTGAAGATGATGTAAATGTGACATAGGTCAGTTATAGTTCAGTTATAAAAGTGTTTGATCTCCTTTGCAGTTCTACTGTAAAAAGTTTTGTGCTGCTGCAGAAGGTACTGTATCAAATTACTGTAAATCAGTTTTTAACATCCTGTACTCTTGTTATTTAACTTGTGTAGTTTTACACAGTTTTTGACTAATGATTTATGTATGATTTCTGATTTGTATGTTAAAATGCTATTAATCATTTGTTATTTGCTTTAACATTTTGATGGTTTGTAGTGTGATGGACTGTTTGAAGGGTCTGTAACTGCTCTTTCTTTTATTTTATTTAAGATCAATCTCCTGACATGACTTCTGTGGTGTCCTTTGAGAATGCTACATTCATTCGTCCCTCCACTTTTTATATCAGTGGATTGTACAACATGCCGCATACAAAGTATTACTATATGTTTTTGTGCTTTGTGTATGCTGTGACTCTTTTAGGGAATTCTTTTATTATGGGTACTATATACCTGGCACGTGCTCTGCATACAGCTAAGTATATAGCTGTCTTCAACTTGGCCTTGTCGGATCTGTTTGGAAGCTCTGCTATAATTCCGAAGTATGCAGATATGTTTCTACTTGAGAACCAGTACATATCTTTTGAAGACTGTCTGACAAGCATGTTTTTTATTTTGCTTTTTATGACAATGCAATCTTTTACTCTGCTTGCTCTCTCCTTTGACAGAGTAATTGCTATATGTTTTCCTCTGAGGTATCATGCTATTGTCACCAAAACCACAATGACTCTGATCATTGGTGTTATGTGGCTTGTCTCTGTATCTGTAGTTACTGTCCGTGTAGCTCTGATTACCAGACTGTCCTTCTGCAAATCTACTACAGTTTATAGCTATTTCTGTGATCACGGCCCCATCTACAGACTAGCGTGCAATGATAGTTATTTTAATTACATAATAGCATATGCCAATGTTGCTATTGTGCTTTGCATTCCATTAACACTCATAGCTTTCTCATATGTTTGTATTGGCTTTGCACTGCTTAAGATCTCACACGGTGCAGAGCAAATTAAAGCTATGAAAACCTGCACTTCCCACCTCATATTAGTGGCCATGTTTTATCTGCCAATCATTAGCGTTTATATCACTTCTCTTACAACATACCTACATCCAAATACTAGAATAATCAACTCAGTTCTAACACAAACAATTCCACCCATGTTAAACCCCATCATATATACGCTGAAGACAGAGGAGGTATTGCAGACTGTTAAAGCACTTTGCAAACGAGTGAAAGTGAACTATGCAATGCAAGAGCCAGTGAAAAGCCTTGCAAAGAATTAAAACAATACAGTAACTGTAGTTTGGCTTACTTGCATTAAGCAGAGAATTGTTCAGTTTTTTCATGGAGTTAAAAGCCTCAAACACTTTAAACTTCAAGCTTTTATTCAGTTATTTTTCTTATTGTCATTAAATTAGGCCCATCATTGTAATTTAACATGCTCCAAATTAACATTTTGTGCAAAGGTAAAAAAATATTTATTTAGCATTCAGGTATATATGAAAATGAAGAATTTAATAAAAGTCTGTACACTGCTTATAGATTCATGAAAATGTCCCAAAAAGGTGTTTTAAACCTGCATGTTTACAGTTATGTAGCTACTTTCATCAGTACAAACAAATGACATATAGCAGAGGAACTTTCCATGGCAAAAAACATCCATAAAACACTACTTTTTCAGTAAAACATATACTTCTCCATGCTCTTTAAAAGACACCTGTTAAGATAATGAAAAAAGCACATAGACACAGAAACATAGAGCTGTTCTATGGTATATTTCATCCTGTCATTTGTTCCTCTGTAAAAAAAAAAAAAAAAAGGATCATATTCTGTTTGTTATTGTATGTCATTTACCACCACTCTCATTGGAAATGTCAAAACAGACATATACATATCTAGATGCCATGCTGCCTGTTGTTCTCTATGTGATGCAATACGTCTGCACGTCCGCCGTGTTGGAGCGGTCAATATCCGCTTGTGAACAAATTCACTTGTACTGAGAAATGATGAATTCTTAGGATTAAATCCGTCACAACATCCTTATTACTGAACCACTTTTCACCAAATTTGTTTAGTTATAATCTCCAGACATAGATTCATCTAGGCTATACAGACTGCTCTCAGTAGCTCAGTAGTCTGTACCTGATGTAGCCTGAGCTCTTGTAAAAAGACAATCAGCAAATCCATCAATATGTGATTTGAGTCACTTTCTGGTGCTTGAAGCCGCACCATTTAAGGCGGAAAGGAAAATGTGAAGAAGAAACTGGCTGATGCACCAATTAAGGTGGAACTGGAAAATTCGAGCAAGATGCTGGCTGATGCACCATTTAAGGTGGAACAGGACAATGCAAACAAGAAGCTGGCTGATGCACCATTTAAGGTGGAATGGGAAAATTCGAATAAGAAGCTGGCTGATGCACCATTTAAGGTGGAACAGGAAAATTCGAACAAGAAGCTAACTTCAGGTCATTATAATAATATTAAGGAGTGTAAGGACTATTAAATGAAATAAGTTCAATACAAGCAGAGGAAACAGTCACATCAACAGGTTCTCTGTGCTTCACCAACCACATGGCCATATATCAACACAAACATTACAGAAAGATGAGCATATATCACTGCGTTCCCTACATTATATAATCATATCTCTCTTTCTGACTGCAATATTCTTGAAATAGTATAATTGTGGACAGTATCTTTCTTAAACTACAATTCTCTAATGGTACTGAATGCTGTCCAGTAGCATAGACTGCCCTGAAATGGCGGCACCATTGACGTGCCTGCCTGGACCTAGGTATGTATATCTGTGTGTCAAAGGATATAGGCTGTGTAGAGTATGTGGACTTTGTGTGAGAGCTCAAAAATGACTGGGGAGTCAGATTCTGCAAGGGAGTCAGAATTTAGCAGAACTAAATTAAACAAGCAACAATTGGACATCAAACATATTTTGACGGATCAAGTATATTTGAAGCCCAAAGTTGGAACACTGCGTAGAATGTAAATAAACATTTAATGTAAGGATATGCAAATCATGTACACCTAATTTTTTTAAGGAAAATAGGAGAAAGACAATATATCAAATATTTAAACTGAGAAACTATTGTTTTTTGAAAAATATAAGCCCATTTTGAATTTGATGCCAGCAACACATTCCAAAAAAGCTGGGATGGGGGCATGTTTACGCCTGTGTTTTATCACCACTTCTTTTAACCACAATCTGTGAGCATTTGGGAACTAAAGAGACCAACTGCTGTAGTTTTGAAAGTGATGTTTTCCCATTCTTGCTTGATAGAAGATTTCAGCTGCTCAACAGTTACGAGGCTCATTTGTCATATTTTTCATTTCATAATGTTGCAAATGTTTTTAGTGGTGATAGGTCTGGACTGCAGGCAGGCCAGTTTAGCACCAGATTCTTTTAATATGGAGCCATGCTGTTGTAATACGTGCAGAATGTGGTTTGGCATTGTCTTGTTGCAATAATCAAGGCTTTCCCTGAAAAAGACGTCGTCTGGATGGCAGCATATGCTTCATAGATGTGCTATGTGCACTAATGCACCCCTATATACTGGCTTTTGAACTGTGCACTGATAACAAGCTGAGTGGTCTTTAGCCCAGAGGACAGAGTGTTCGCAAAAACAATTTAAAATGTTGATTTGTCAGACCACAGGACAGTTTTCCACTTTACCTCAGTCCATCTTAAATGAGTTCAGGCCCAGAGAAGGAGGCAGCATTCCTGGATTCTGTTTATATATGGTTTCTTCTTGCATTTTACATTTTTAACTTGCATTTGTGGATGCAGCAATAAATTGTTTTCACAGGCAGTAGTATTTAGAAGTGTTTCTGAGTCCATGCAGTGATTTCCACTACAGAACCATGTCTGTTTTTAATGCAGTGCCACCCGAGGGCTCAAAGATTATGGCCAGCAAATACTGTTTTTTGGCCTTGTCCCTTGCATACAGAGATTTCTCCAGATTCTCTGAGTAGTTAATGGTGTTATGTACCTTAGTCGAGGAAATCCCCAAGTTCTTTATTGTTTTATGTTGAAGCGAGATTTATTATGGGCAAATCCATAATCAGGGTTGAGACAGTCCAAGTTCAATGAGCCAATTCAGAGAACAGGAGGGACAGACATAATGCATAATGAACACAGGATAAACAGACTACGGAGGCCAGAGAAACACCAAACAAAACAATTTAAACCATACATCAAACACTTCAAACAAAGACCAGGGAGAAACTCAACGATCAAGGGCGGAGTCATGAAACAAGGGGGCAGGACAGTGAAGAATCAAAACAAAAAGCACATGGACAAGACTGGGAGGTAAACACAAGCACATGGAAGGGGCCAATCATGACACACTATTTGATCATGCAGTCTTTCACAGTGTTCTGAATCCCTCCCCATCTTTATTTCTGAAAGATTCAGCCCCTCTGAGATTTTCTTTTTATACACATTCATGTTACTGACCTGTTGCAATTTAATCCCCAGGTGTTTCTTTTTAGCATTACACAACTTTACCTGCATTTTGCTGCCCATGTCCCAACTTTTAAATGTGCCATTTATATATTTTAGCCTTATGTTTAATTATTTTGTGTGTAGAAAGTGCCATTGGATTGCTGCTCAATTTTGTTGTACACTGTGCAAAGACAATAAAGGCATCTTATCTTTAATTTCTTAATCTTCAATGTCTTAATTTTGTTTTGGCACATATTCAATTCAAACTTTTAATTGCACTTGTTCAGCCAAAGCTGGCTCTGAGAATTTTTTGCTTTGTTCTCTGAGTGAATTGAGGCGGTAAAAGTGTGCTTTCCCTGTCCTGACTTCTGGTCTGAGTGGCTGGATTAAATATGAATTACTAATTGACTTTAGTTAAAACATGATTTAAAAATGCAGATATACTATTAAAAAAGTGATAAAAATGAAAAAAAAATGTTGAGTAATATTTTAGTAGGAATATCATTACCATTTACTATGTTTGTCACTTTTTTTTCAGTGATGATCCAATAAGCTGCATGACAGGCTGCACACTTAGTCTTTCCATAAAGTTTAATAAAAAAACTTATCATCAAATCTTTATTGAAATCCTCATGAACTGCATAGGCTATTCAAATCTAAACATGTGGGCTTATTTTCTTATATTACTCTTTTATGTAACTTTATCAAGTCTTACATGTATGAAGGACATATGTCTGAAAGTACATCCATTTAATATGCATAGTATATGTTTTGGTGCTCATATAAGAGATATAAGATATAAGATTTTTACTAAATTTTTTAATGTGTTTAGTTAAAAAGAAATTTGTAAAAAATAAATAAAATAGATCCTATCTATTTGATTTTTTCTTCTAAAGGATCATGGGAAAAGAAAACAAATGATGTGTCTGTGCTGCCCTTAAATGTCGAAAGAAATGTGGTATCAGGCATGCTGCATTTTATGCAAACCTTCAATTCAGAGTGCTTTTCTTTGGCTTAAATTACACACACAGCTGTGACAATCCTGGATTCTGTCCTGATTTACAATTTGTTGCAAAATTGTAATTTATGAGAAAATGCATTCTTGCATTTTTTAAATTTACCACTAATGTATTCTTGTTGAGTATACAACCTTGTCTTTAGAGATTTGTGGGTTTTTTTTTTTCATGAGGTGCTCAAGAATGATGCAATCAAAAGTCAGCTATAAATTTGTTTGATCTCTCCAGAAATTCTGCTCTAAAAGATTTTGTCCTACTATAAGAGGTACTGTAGCAAACCACTGCACATCAGTTTTCAGCACCCTGTACTATTATGTCATAGGTGCTGATCACTTTTAAAGAGACTATTACTTGCTTTTGATTTATTTCATGAAACATATTCTCATTTATATTTGTGTTTACATTCTGATGAGCTGTAGTGTTTTGAACTGTTTCAAGCTTCTAAAACTGTTTTTTCTTATATTTTATTTAAGACCACTTTTTTCTGACATGACATCTGTGGTGCCCCTCGAGAATGCTACATTTATTCGTCCCCCTACGTTTTACATCAGTGGATTGAACAACATGCCACATGCAAAATATTACTATATGTTTTTGTGCTTTGTGTATGCTGTCACTCTTTTAGGGAATTCTTTTATAATGGGTACAATATACCTGGCACGTGCTCTGCACACAGCAAAGTATATAGCTGTCTTTAACTTGGCCTTGTCTGATGTGCTTGGAAGCTCTGCTATTATTCCTAAATATGCAGAGATGTTTCTGCGTGAGAACCAGTACATATCTTACAAAGACTGTCTGACAAGCATGTTTTTTGTTTTTCTTTTTATGACAATGCAGTCATATACTCTGCTTGCTTTATGTTTTGACAGAGTAATTGCTATATGTTTTCCTCTGAGGTATCATGCTATTGTCACCAAAACCACAATGACTCTGATCATTGGTGTTATGTGGCTCATTTCTGCATTTCTCGTTACCGTCCGTGTAGCTCTGATTGCCAGACTGTCCTTCTGCAAATCTACCACAGTTTACAGTTATTTCTGTGATCATGGTCCAATCTTCAGACTAGCTTGTAATGATAACTCTCCTAATTACATGATGGCCTATGTCAATGTTGCTATTGTGCTTTGCCTTCCATTGATGTTAATAGCTGTCTCATATGTTTGTATTGGTGTTGCTCTGTGTAAGATCTCACATGGTGCTGAGCGAATCAAAGCTATGAAAACCTGCACTTCCCACATCATTTTAGTGGCCATGTTTTATTTACCAATCATTAGTGTTTATATTAGTGCTCTTACAACATACATTGATCCAAACACTAGAATAATTAACTCTGCCCTAACACAAACAATTCCACCAATGCTAAACCCCATCATATATACTCTGAAGACAGAGGAGGTATTGCAGTCTATTAAAGTTCTTTGCAAACGCGTCAAGGTGAACTTTGCAATGGAAGAACCTGTGAAAGGCATTTTGAAGAATTAAAATGATATATTAACTGTAGTTTAGCTTACAGTAATAAAACAGAATAGTTGAACCTGTTTTCTCATTGATTTAAACTCAAATGCTCATTTCAGGCTTCCATTATAATAACTTTTTTAAAATTCTCATGAAAATAGGCCCATGATTGTAGTTTAATATACTGCAAGTTAACCACTTCCTGTAAACAATTCTATAAAATTTAGCATTAGTTTAGCATTCAGATATATATCTGAATAAAGAATTTTTGAATAAAGGTCATATATATATATATATATATATATATATATATATATATATATATATATATGCAACTTACATATTCATAGAAATATTCTAAAAAGTGTTTTAAACCTGCATGGTTGTTCTTGAGGTTTACAGTTATGTAGCCATATTTTCATCAATACATACAGATGAAAACAATATAAACATAGTAGGGCAGGAGAAGAAATGTACATTTTAATATATACTTGTTCGTGCTTTTTGAAAGACAACTTTTATGTTGTGGAAAATAGAAAATTCAGACCTTCTATGTGTCTTTTATCCCATCAAAAAAAAGATTAGTTTCCAGATTTGTTATTGTATGTTAATGATCACCACTGGTAATCTCAAAGAAAATGGGTAGTGTATGTAGGGACTGTGGACATTGTGTGGTAGAAGAGAGACCAGCAATGGGTGCTGCAAAGTACGGTATGTTTGCTTTACGAATAGCCTTTGGTTACCCAGTTACCATCATTAAGATAATATTCAAGTCTGCAAACATGGGATTTCTAGTGGATTTTAATGGTGTTTTTGCTCCAAGCCACTGATGGTGTATATTCACATTTAATCTCAGCTGTTTAACTTTAAAGCTTGTAACAGGTATTCAAGGAACATACTCTTTATTTTGACTGTTGCATTTTGGATGACTCCTTTATTAAATAATTTTGTAACATGTAAAGTTTTAGAATGTAGAGTTCATTCTCTCGTTCATACAGTCTATATATGAAAATAAAACTACACAAACAGCCTGTTGTAACTTTTTTTCACTGGTTTTGTAATGTCATGGAAACCAATTTGCTTACATGTGCATTCTTGCCTGTTGCCCATGAGCCTTGCCCATTCACACTGAAGTAATAAATAGTGTTTTAGTGAAGACTGATTTTTGTACAAAACATGGTAGCTAGTCACTGACCATTTACATAGATCAGTCCTAAAGACACATTAAGAAAAATAACCTGTTTAATTGTAAGTGATAAAAAGAAGTTGGAAAACAGCCATGTAAAAATTATTTCTGACTCTGTTCAGTAAATAAAATAACACAAATATAATAAGTGTCTCTTTGATAGAAGATAAATTCATTCATTCATTCATTCATTCATCATCTTTAACTGCTTAATCTAGATGGGGTTGCAGTAGCAGTTGGGAAAGCAGAGAATCCCAGATGATCCCAGATCCCAGAATCCCTGTCCCCTGCAAATTCCTCCAGCTCATTCCAGGAGGACACTCCCAGGCCAACTTGGAGATATAATCCCTCTAGTGGGTCCTAGGATGACCATGTAGTCTTGTCTTAGTAGGCCATGCCTGGTACACCCTCACCAGGAGGCGTCCAAGGGCATCCTGATCAGATGCCTAAACCACCTCAACTGGCTTCTCTTAATGTGGAGGAAAAGTAGCTCTACTCTAAGTTCCTCCCAGATGACCTAGCTCCTATGATGATGATGATATGTTAATGATGATAGGTGAGGGTTAGGATGTACACCAACTGGTAAACTAAGAGCTTTGCCTTATAGGTCAGCTCCCTCTTCATCACCACAGTCTGGTACAGTGACCTCATTACTGCTGCCACCTGTCCCTGCCCTCAGCCGATCTCACAATCCCTCTTACCATCACTCATGAACAAGACCCAGGATAGTTAAACTCATCCACCTGGGGCAGGTCATTTCCCCATACCTGCAGTGGGCATGCCATCCTTTTCTGGCAATTGGAGGTAATGATCCACATACCAACACTCACTCAACCTCAGCTGCAAACTGCTCCTGTGAGCACTGGAGACATCCATGTGATGGAGCCAAAAGGGCAAAACCATCCACAAATAGCAGAGACGCCACAATCCAGGCTTCACATAGAGTGCCCTGTTGACATTCAGTGACAGCTTGACACCCTGTCCAGGAATATCATGAACAGGAATGGAGACCAGGCACAACCTTGGCAGAGTCTAACACTCATACTGAACAAACTTGACTTAATGCCGAGTATACAGATAAAGCTCTCACCCTGGAAGTACAGAGACTGAATGGTTTGGAGTGGTGGCCCTGGCACCCCATAGTCCCAGAGGACCTCCCACAGCATATCTCAGGGAACATGGTTTTAAGCCTGCTCCAAGTCCACAAAACACATGTAGTCTGGGTTGGCAAATTCCCATGCCCCCTTAAATATCTGCATGAGAGTGAAAAGCTGGTCTACTGTGTCATGGCTGGGATGGAAACCATTCCTCAGTCTGAGGTTCGATTATCAGTCAAAGCTTTTTTCCAACACCTTGGCATAAATTTTCCCAGGGAGGCTGTGGAGTGTGATACCCTGGTAGTTGGCACACACTTTCTGGTCCACTTTCTTGAAAATAGTGGCCACCACCCCGGTCTGTCAGTCCAAGGGTACTGTTCTTAAGGTCCGTGTGATATTGCAGAGGCATGTCAGCCATGACAGCCCCACAACATCCATAGCATTTCTGGGTGAATCTCATCCACCCCAGGTACCTTGCTACTGAGGAGCTTTCCAACTACCTCAGTGACCTTCACCAGGGAAATGGAGTCTGATACACCAGAAGCCTCTGGCCCTGACTCCTGTGAGGGAGACTTGACAGTTACTGCCCTGACAAGCACCTACAAGCTTTTCGCCACAGTTACAACCGGCTCCTTCTACAACGGAGGTTTTGAACATCCATTCAGATTCCATGTCCCCTACCACCTCCAGAATGTGAGAAAAGCTCTCCCTGAGGTGGTCATTCCGAGCACACCCTCACTATTCATTTGGAGTGACCACCAGTCTTCACTGCCATCTGATCCAACTCAAGACCAGATAGTGATTTGTTAACAGCTCGGCACCTTTCTTCACCCAGGTGTCCAGAACATATGCTCCCAAGTCATATGAAACGACAACAAAGTTGATCATTGACCTCTGACTCAAGGATATCTTGTATCACATACAAGTGCTTGTTATGGATATTCCATGCCTAGCACAGAAGTCCAATAACAGTTCACTAACCAAGATTAGATCAGACAGGCTGTTCTTCCCAATCACCCCCCCCCCCCCCCCCTCAGGTCTCCCAGTCATTGCCAAATGAGCATTGAAGTCTCCTAACAAAACTATGGAGTCTGTAGGCAGAGCCTTTTCCAGAACCCTGCTCACTCTCTCCAAGAAGTACAAGAAGCCAAATACTCTGAACTGTTGTTTGGTGTATAAACACATAAAAGTCAGAGTTTTCCTCCAGCAATTTTATTTTGCATTGAGGCGATGCTCTCCTCCATCAGCACCAACTCCAACTGCATGGCAACCAACAGGGGACTTATGAATATCCCCACACCTGCCCAGTGCTTTTCACACTCTGCAACTCCTGAGCAGGAGAGGGACCAACCCAAATCAAGGAGTTTGGTTCCAGAGCCAACGTCTATGAAGGTGAAAGTATGAGTAGGAGCGTTTTTTTCCACTAGGGTATTTATGATATTTATGACATTTTGCCATATATATGGTTTGAACTGAAGCCCTCGGACTAATAGTCCCAGTTTGCCAGTGTAAACAGACCATGACACACCCAATCAAAAGTTATTTTGGACAGTGATACAGTTGTCCTCTTTAACTCATTCAAATCTGCCTTTACAGTATCAATGATACATCCATGTCCACATTGGCCAAAGCAAAAAAGATCACTATGTGGAACTGCAGCATTCTGTGTTTTCTACATCTATAGAGAAAAAGCATCATGCTGCTTTTATTTTTAAATGCACTGCAAAAGCTTCCGAGTGAGCGACATGCAAATTCAGAATTAGACTGGTAAATATTTATTATTGATTGGTGTCATCAGAGTAAGAATCAAGGCGTGTGTAAAGTATACTCCTTTTTACATGCTTACTTAACCAAAACACTAACCTGTGACAAGTATAATAATTTTATGAGATCAAAATGAATAAAATGAACAAAAAATTACAGATTTTTATTTCTGAGAAATCACTGGGCCTTCTATGAAAGTTTAGAAAGCCCTGAGGGTTCTGTACCTGTTACAATGATTATGATTGGTGATGACATACAGTTATAGAATATAACATCCTGTATGATTGTTTATACTCAAAATATCACAGTAGCATACAAGCTTGCCTATAGAGACTCATGCTTTTTTTTTTTTTTTTTTTTTTGTGAGGTGTGCTTTTGGGGATGACGTAAACAAAAGCGAGTTATAAATGTGTTTGATCTCTCTTGAAATTCCAGTTCTAAAGGTTGGTTTTGTCTTACTGCAAAAGGTATTGTATCAAACCACTGTAGACAATTTTTTGACATCCTGTACTCATTTCATATGTGCTGATTATTTTATAGATATTGTCATTTGCTATTGCTTTATTTTGAGATATATTTTATTTGTGTTTATATTTTTTATATATGTTTATATTTACACTGTAATGAACTGTTTGCAGGACCTTCAACTATTCTTCCTTTTTTTAAGACCACTCTCCTTCTGACATGAATTCTGTGGTGTCCCTTGACAATGCAACATTCATTCGCCCCCTCGCATTTTACATCAGTGGATTGTCCAACATGACACATTCAAAGTATTACTATATGTTTTTGTGTTTTGTATATGCTGTGACTGTTTTAGGGAATTCTTTTATAATGGGTACTATATACCTGGCACGAACTCTGCACACAGCAAAGTATATAGCTGTTTTCAATTTGGCGTTTTCTGATCTGTGTGGAAGCTCTGCTCTCATTCCAAAGTATGCAGACATGTTTCTGCGTGAGGACCAGTACATATCTTATGAAAACTGTCTGACAAGCCTGTTTTTTGTTTTTCTCTTTATGAGCCTGCAGTCATTTTCTCTGCTTGCTTTGGCCTTTGACAGAGTAATTGCTATATGTTTTCCTCTGAGGTATCATGCTATTGTGACTAAAAGCACAATGACTCTGATCATTGGTGTTTTGTGGCTTTTTGCAGTCATTATCATTACCCTCATGGTTTCTCTCATTACCAGACTGTCCTTCTGCAGATCCATCACAGTTGGCAGTTATTTCTGTGATCATGGCCCTGTGTTCAAACTAGCCTGTAATGATAATACTCCTAATTTCATGATGGCCTACTCTTATATTGCTTTTGTTCTTTGCATTCCTTTGTTCCTTATAGCTGTCTCATATCTTTGTATTGGTCTTGCATTGCTTAAAATCTCACAGGGTGCAGAGAGAATTAAAGCTATGAAAACCTGCACTTCCCACCTCATATTGGTGGGCATGTTTTATTTACCAATTTTTAGCATTTATATGTCTACTCTAACAACACAAGTACATCCAAATACTAGAATAATCAACTCAGTCTTAGCACAAGCAATTCCACCTATGTTAAACCCCATCATATATACCCTGAAGACAGAAGAGGTACTGCAGTCTATTAAAGTACTCTACAAACGAACCAAGGTGAACTTTGCAATGGAAGATCCTGTAAAAAGCATGGCAAAGTATTAAAATTATATATTAACTGTAGTTACTTTAGTAGTTTATTATTTACTTGCTGTGCTCTTTGATAGCAACCTGTTAAAAATTACAAAAGAAATAAACAAACAAATTATAGTCTTTGTTTTGATTGTTTTGCTCTGTCATGGTCATTGTGGTGTATATTCACATTTTATCTCAATTATCTACCTAAATCACAGATATTTAATGCTTGTAGCAGACACTGATATATGAGTAAAATATTTGATGTGGTATGTAATACTAACAGCCAATAACAGTATGTAATACAACAGCGATGGCTAAATCAATAGCTGAAACACAAATTTAATCATATCAATATTTGATATTATATGATCACATTGGAGAGTACTGTATTTGAAACAACAGCTGAGATTGTGAATGTATGATTGGTAGTGTTTACTCAACTAGGGCAGGAAGTCTGGTTGGCTTTTCAAATTTTCGACAGTTATGGCTTAAATGAAGACCTAGCTTTAACAGTCACAGACTGCCACTCTAACCATAGAACCATGAGGAAAAAGAAAAGCCCAGTGATACTTTTCTTTTAATGATTAAATCTGCCTAATTGTAGCTATGATGTATCCACCTTAGTGACTACTACTACTACTACTACTACTAAAATAGACCATTGCAGCTTACTGTGTATTTACCACCAGCGTTTCGAGGGTTACTTTCAATATGCATCCTAAAACAGATTACTAATTACCTGTTCTCTCTCTCTCTCTCTCTCTTTCTCTGCCACGCACACACAAACACACACACACCTTCTAAAACCACTTCTCCTTCTGGGTCATGAGGGAGCCTATCCCAGCAGTCACTGTGTGGAAGGCAGGATACACTGGACAGGTTGCCAGTGCAGACAGAAAGACTTATACATGCACACATACACCTAGGGATATTTTAGTGTAATAATTTAGGCACTTCTAAATAGTTTATTCACTACGTATTAATCTTTATTCATTATGATCTGTATTAGCACATAATTAGAGATCTGTTACATGAAAATCATAAATAATTGCCTTATTAGTCATTATAACTCACCATAAGCACTTTCTTCATGTCTTTTTATGCTGAATTACTGAGCATGAATTATCTCCTATATTATCATCTTACCCCGCGACCCTGACGGAGAAGCGGCTTAGAAAATGGATGGATGGATGGATGGATTATCATCTTATTAGTGTACAATTGGCAGAATGTGATTTCTACAGGTTCTGGATAGCATCAATGCATCATTGGAGTTTACTGCTTCTTTAGAGCTAATAAGAGTTTAATAAGTCACTAATGCTTCAGGAATTTGTTCCATATTCTAAAGTGGAGTTATGATCAGCACTAATTAAAGGCTAAAAAGTGCTAAATAGAGTTTCAATAAGTCTCTTTGTGTTCCATATTCTAAAGTGGAGTTATGATCAGCACTAATTAAAGGCTAAAAAGTGCTAAATAGAGTTTGAATAAGTCAATTTGTGTACAATACATAAAGTGAAGATAATTTCATCACTTTCTAGTAGCCAAAAAATCTGAATACTTTACCTGTGTTCCATTCAATTCAATTCAATTCAATTCAAGTTTATTTATATAGCGCTTTTTACAACAAGGTTGTCACAAAGCAGCTTTACAGAAAAACAGGTCCACGCCTCTTATGAGCATCACCACAGTGAAGCCAATTTTGTGGTGACTACAGTGGTAAGGAAAAACTCCCTTTAAGAGGAAGAAACCTTAGAAGGGACCAAGGCTCAGTCCGAGGAACCCAACCCCCGTGGGTCGACCCGCACAGAAGAAACAGAACAGAAACAAGAACAACAGTACAAAGAGAGTGCAAAAAGATGGCTGGAACGCTGGAACCACGAATGGGGCACCTCCAGACAGGCCAACGGGGCATCTCGACACATGTGAGAGAGATAGAGAGAGAGAACGGAGTGGGAGGGAAGAAAGATAGGTTAGAAGGGTTGTGTTAATCTCTGTTGAGCGGGACAGGGCCGATTCCAGAGTGCTGCAAACACGAATCGGCACCTCCAGACAGGCCAACCGAACATCTCGACGCATGCGAGAGAGACAGAGAGAGAGAACAGAGTGGGAGGGAAGAAAAAGAGGTTAGAATGGTTTTATACTATGCTGAAGAGCGGGGCACGCCTGTGAAAAAGCACAGGGACCCTGGATGGACACCTCCAGACAGCAGCTCAGGACATGAGGGGAAAAAGAGAAAGATAATGATTAGAACAGGGTTTGTGTTTGGTGTGTGAGCTGTAAGAGAAATCGTTAAAGGGAGACCAACAGTACAGACTAAGTTTGTGTGCACTGGACAATAGTAGAATAGCTGCAGGCTACAGCTAGAGAGAACCGCTATGATAAATTTATCTAAAAGCTTGTTCAAAAAGAAATGTTTTGAGTCTGGATTTAAAGACTGAGAGTGTGTCTGAGTCCCGTATATTAATAGGGAGATTATTCCAAAGTTGCGGAGCTTTATAAGAGAAAGCTTTACCTAATGCGTTGTTTTTTCTAATACGCGGGACTGATAATAAGCCGGCCTCTTGCGAGCGGAGTGTACGTGGCGGGTTATAAGGGATAAGGAGTTCCGCCAGATATTGCGGGGCCAGCCCTTTAAGAGATTTATACGTCAAAAGGAGTATTTTATAGTCTATACGGAATTTAACAGGTAACCAATGTAGGGATGAGAGGATTGGTGTAATATGATCAAATTTTCTAGCTCTGGTGAGCACCCTAGCAGCTGCATTTTGAACCAGCTGGAGCTTATTCAAAGATTTACATGAACTTCCAGCCAACAAAGCATTGCAGTAGTCCAGTCTAGAGGTTATGAATGCATGCACCAGCTTCTCAGCATCTGCATGAGAGAGTATGTTGCGGAGTTTAGCTATATTACGTAGATGGAAGAATGCGGTTTTAACTATGCTGCATATATGCACATCGAATGAAAGAACTGAGTCAAAAATGACTCCTAAGTTTCGCACCGTTTTACCTGGTATGATTAGGTGACCATCTATTTCTACTACAATATTATCGATTTTATCAAGTTTGGGACCTAGTAGGAGGACCTCAGTTTTATCTGAATTTAGTAGGAGAAAATTAAGTGTCATCCACTTTCTTATTTCTCTAATACAGTCAGTTATTTGGTTTAGACAGAGGTCCTCATTGGGTTTAGCTGATATGTAAAGTTGGGTGTCATCTGCATAACAGTGAAAGTTAATACCGTGCCTACGGATTATTTTACCCAGCGGTAGCATGTAGAGTGTAAAGAGTATTGGGCCCAGAATTGACCCTTGTGGGACACCATATTTAACTCTAGACTGATAAGAGCATTTATTCTTTAAATGAACACACTGGTAGCGATCACTAAGATAGGATTTGAACCAGGTGAGGGCGGATCCTTTAATTCCTATAAGATTTTCGGTAACACTTTACTGTAGGGCACGGTAATGAAGGCTACATGACACCTACATAAGCACTTCATGACAACCGACACAAACATACATAAACATTTATAAACACTTATTCCATAAGTCGTCAGTTGTCATAAAGACTGCTTTTGTCAACTTTGATGTCATGTTGACATAACAACTATGTCAAGAGACATAGATTTTTGGTGACATTAGGTTGTGTCATGACATTTTCTGAGGTGAAATGACATAGCATGTTATGACAGCTGACTTAGTGGCTTTGTGTTTGGTATGTCAGGGTGACACAGTGCTGATGATGTGATACAGCTTTACAAAATGAGGCAGTTGGTTAAAACTGGTTAAATTTCAAGGCCTACACAAGCACAGTAGTGAGTTTGGGCACTGATTTTGGGCGAATAAGCCTGGTGTTCATCAAAGAAAACAGACTACACAGAAAGGGAAGTAAGTCTATGAAATTCTTTCTACAATTTTATTTCATCATGTGCAAATTCTTTAACCCTTTACTCATTCTTCATTAAAGAGTAAACAATGGTGAAGGATGCAAGTTTCTTGAAATGTCCTTCCATAAAATACAAGCTTGCCTCTCGGTTACTGCTTCAGTGTCTTGGCCCCTCAGTGGTAGAACACACTTCTCCCTAAACTCTGCACTGCACTATCTCTCAGCTCCTTCTGTCATCGACTGAAGAACCGCACACTCTTAACTCAATCTGTAGACTTGTGTTATAAATATGTATTTTACTATATTTAACTATAAGGTATGACGTCTTTTAGGATATAGATTCCTGCTGTCTCAATCCAGAATATTCTGTTTTGATTTTGCTTCCACTGTTCGCACATTTTGTGCAGGTTAAGAGAATCTGCTAAATGACAAAATAATGTGGGTTATGAAAAATCATTTTCATGAATCCTTAATCAAATACTATGACACTGTATTGACATTCTTATGTATGTTTTCTCTGGCCCCTAAGTGAGTTTTACAGTTTATAATATTTTTATCAATCCTTATTCAAGTGCCATGACGCTCTTATGTGTTTTCTCTGGCCCTTAAGTAAAGTGAGTTCCATTTTACAGTTTATAATGTTTTTATGAATCCTTATTCAAGTGCCATGACGCCCTTATGTATGTTTTCTCTGGCCCTTAAGTAAAGTGAGTTCCATTTTACAGTTTATAATGTTTTTATGAATCCTTATTCAAGTGCCATGACGCTCTTATATATGTTTTCTCTGGCCCTTAAGTAAAGTGAGTTCCATTTTACAGTTTATAATGTTTTTATGAATCCTTATTCAAGTGCCATGACGCCCTTATGTATGTTTTCTCTGGCCCTTAAGTAAAGTGAGTTCCATTTTACAGTTTATAATGTTTTTATGAATCCTTATTCAAGTGCCATGACGCTCTTATATATGTTTTCTCTGGCCCTTAAGTAAAGTGAGGTCCATTTTACAGTTTATAATGTTTTTATGAATCCTTATTCAAGTGCCATGACGCCCTTACGTATGTTTTCTCTGGCCCTTAAGTAAAGTGAGTTCCATTTTACAGTTTATAATGTTTTTATGAATCCTTATTCAAGTGCCATGACGCTCTTATGTATGTTTTCTCTGGCCCTTAAGTAAAGTGAGTTCCATTTTACAGTCTATAATGTTTTTATGAATCCTTATTCAAGTGCCATGACGCCCTTATGTATGTTTTCTCTGGCCCTTAAGTAAAGTGAGTTCCACATCTTTACATATAATTTCTTAAATAAACTTTAGTCTCAACTTGTTTTATGTGAGTTTCATTTAACAATTTCTAATGTGCTCTTTGACATGCTACCTAATAAACAAATATTTGTAAATTAGTATGAAAATTGTTACTGTTAATATCAAATGGCAGCAGTAAATCAAAATGTGGAAACAAATTTACATTAAACACCTTTACTGAGAAAAAGAAAATGCCTTCAATATACAAAGTTGTTTTTTTTTTCCAATATTTGTGATTAATAGGCAGGTTGTTCCATTA
Source organism: Pygocentrus nattereri (assembly GCF_015220715.1). Classification (NCBI taxonomy): domain Eukaryota; kingdom Metazoa; phylum Chordata; class Actinopteri; order Characiformes; family Serrasalmidae; genus Pygocentrus; species Pygocentrus nattereri. Next base: position 11,904,777 of record NC_051228.1, on the reverse strand, counting down.
CCTTATCACTCAAAAGTTAAATGCACGGACATATTTACTATCTCATACTACAAACTGACTGTAGTGAATATAAATGAAACTTGCATTGTAACAATCATGTTAACAATACCAAGATCCTCCAAAATTCGGTAACACTTTATTTGAAGGCTACCTACATAAGGGCTTTATGACGCATTCACACTGAATAATGTGTTTATGAAGCTCTACTTGAACATTTATTAAGTGCTTATGTCGGTTCTCGCAACCTGACATAAGATGTTTTATGAAATAAATGACATTGTCCTGACATAATATGAATAAACCTTGAACATATTTACAGCACTAAACATTTAAAACACTATACATAATTGCATCAATCATCTTATCCACGCCATGGAGGGAAGAGGGGGTGGTTTCCAGGCATATTTCACCTGATATTAATACAGTCGTCTTAAGAATGCTGACATAAATACTTATGTATAGCATTTTAAATATGTTTAGTGCTGTAAATATGTTCAAGGTTTATTCATATTATGTCAGGACAATGTCATTTATTTCATAAAACATCTTCAGCGAGAACCGACATAAGCACTTAATAAATGTTCAAGTAGTGCTTCATAAAAACATTATTCAGTGTGAATGCATCATAAAGCCCTTATGTAGGTAGCCTTCAAATAAAGTGTTACCCAAAATTCTAAGACATCCTATTTAAACACAGGCTTTAATTACTTAACATTTCCTACAAACAATGTTAAGTAACAAAAGAAAATGACCACAAACCTAAATGAAGTTTACATATTCAGATGCCTTTGTATCACCAATATTTTATCAACTTAACTTTTATGTGAGCTTATACACAATTGGTAGAAGGAGGTGTTTCTTTTTCATTTCTAGAATTTGCTGAGCCATGTCACTAGTAATTGCTTGCCTACAACGTTCAGCATATGCTGACATCTTCTCAACTGTGTCATTCCATTCTGGCAAAGCAGCAAAGGCATCTGGAAATGCTATGTAAAGCTCTGCAATTGGAGCAGTTCGCGCAATCGTGTTTCTGTCGACGTTTTGCTTTTCAAACGCCCTCTTCATTGAGCCACATCTTCTGTACGACTTCAGTGCCAGCTTATAGCGTTTTATGACCCCTTCAATCGTCTTCACTGCAAAAAAAAAAAAGGCATGAAAAGTTATAATCCTCAAATACTGTTCAATAATCATATGCATGAATATATAAAACTACAGTCTTGTATCTTTGGAAAACCTGACTAAGAATGCTGGCAAAATCAAACATGTTTTTTTTTTTTTTTAATTACTTAAATAAATTGTGCTGTACAGTTAAAATGCCAACAACATAAATACTGTATTTCTATGTAACCTGACCAGCATGAAAATGTCTAATTACTTCAGTGGTTGGTAATATCACTAAAGTTAAAATTTCCTATGTCCAAGACACAAAGCGAATCTTAATGATCAACACATTTTGCAGCTATGGCAACGTCTAGGCCTGCAACTATTGAAAATTGTTTTGAAAAATCCATCATACAAAAGTAAGAAAAGCTCAAGACATGAACAATAACTGAACAATAATTGCTATTATTATTACCATCACTTACTGTTAAGTTGCTTATGTATGATTGCTGGAAAATATTTATTTATTATGCTCTTTATTTACAGTATTTTACAAAAGTTTGAATAGCCCTCCTCAAATCAGACTTGTTGGTTATGTAAGTGTAAATAAATGAACACATCCACTCTAACAAACAACTTAAATATGGCATATATGTGGCAATTTCTATCAATTTGCTAAATTTAACACATTTGAAAAAATTACATTTATATATATTTTAACTTTTGTAACATAACATATATAAAGTCTGCACACGGCACAATTTTTAAAAAAATTTCCAATCTGTCAGTGTCAGCAAATAACAATGATAGCAAATATTTTTTTTATTCCTTTGACCAGGGGTGTCCACACTGTCCCATATGGCTCTTTGCTCTTTAAATAAACTTTTTAATAAAAAAGTTTATTATGTAACACAGCAAAGTAATGAGAAAACATAACCGATAAACAATTTTTGTTGTTGTGGGTAGCATATAGTGCTAATCCAAGTAAACCTGTCCAGTCCAGTAAATCAGAGCATGCTCTTGGTGTTCAACAGGCTCAGTAAAGACTGGTGCAGGAGACCCAGTCTGGTCTTAATTTCCTTTTTGCTCCAGCTAATTAATTAATTAATGTAGAGCAACAGGAAACCTCTGTCCTGCCTCTGACTACAGCCAAGAAGTGTTTGCTTTGACAGAAAACAACCAAAAAGTGTTTTTTTTTGTTTTGTTTTTTTTTTACCTGTGAGCAGGTACTTTGCTAAGTTTAGACGTGCTACTTTTTGCAACAGGTTACTTGTTAGTGTTCAACAGTTTCCAATCAGAATACAAAAACACTCAGTACAGAAGCACATTGTAAAAGCCACTACAAATTTTCTGGCAAGGTTTTTAAAAATGTCTTCTAATGGTGCTGTACATTATTCTCAATTATGAAGACTTTGTATTAAATGACAAAGAACCTTGTATTGATCTAATTCATTTATTAAATTAAATTAAATAAACTTTTTTGAACGCATATTTTTTTCAGAACTGTGATTTTTTTTCCCACAGTTTTCTACAATATTGCTCTTACATTACGTTGCAGCATAAGACATCACTTAAAATGACCACTGTAGTAATAAGTCAAAGTAAACAGGAAAAATCAGTAATAAGGTGGAGTGAGAAAAGGAACCAGGAAGGGAGTGATCAGAAGAGTGTGCTTATTCACTTACTACGGGTCCTGCTGTTGCCAAGTTGAAGACTCTCGTTATCACATCCACGAGAAGACTTTTTCTTCTTTTTCTTTTTTGGCACCTCCTCTGAAGAACTGGACGTGTATGATGATGTGCTCGATTCGTCATCTGATGAAGTCTGAATGGTTTGCCTCTCTGGGTATACAATAATGAAATAAATAAGGGAGGAAGAAAACAAGAAAAATGCTGTTTTAAAGAATATGGATTAGGTTTAAGTCTGTTGTCATGTATGTATTATGTTATATGTATTAATTTACCCCATGTGTTACAATACATTGTTGCTGTTTTTTAATACATACTCAGCTGAGGAGCCGATGATTTTATCTGGCTGAGCAAAAATTCTTTGTCATCCTTCAGATCCGAATTCACTTGTTCCAGCATTTTGATCTTTTGTTCCATCAGTTCAACTTTGCCCCTCAACTTTTGAAGCTCCAAAGCAGCTGTGGGACACATCCCTACCATGAAAAAGGTAACCGTTTCAAAAAATTACAAGACATCTGAGACAAAAGAATAGACCTAATGGATCAAGTTTATCCATAAGCTAAGATAATATATTGCAGACACTGACTTTCCAGTCTGTCTTCAGACCTAATAAAAGACTCTGGGCCCTATTTAAAATGTATAGTATATAACTAAATGGAAACAAGCATATCATATTTAGGGCTATGTGGTACAAAAAGTTAGCGGATGGCATTTTAAAAATGCATTTGCGATGCAAAAAAAAAAATACTCAAATTCAACACTAGTCAAGGCACAATTAGAAAGAGAATGAACATAAGGTATCTTGAAAGTACCTCTCAGAAGGCAATATGATTTCTGTCTTGTTGTGTGAAATCTGTTACGCTGAATTATCTCACATTACTAGCCTAATGCTTTCTTTCACCTGGAACTTGTTTTCTTGTATGTGTGTAATCTTACTCTTAACGCCAATGTGAATATCCAGCTGTGAGGTTTTGATATAGGCAATCTGGGATAAATTGGTGGAATTTACATAGCTGGTCATTCTAATTCCTTACAAATTGCAATACCAGACCTCCTCTAGGAAAACAAATTCAGCTCAAATAGAGAGAAAGCTAGTCCTGAGCTCAGGTACTGCTAGAAACAAAAAGTCACTGTTGATAGGGCTTCATAAACAGAGTGTAAATACAATGTAACCCACTATGAAAAAATTATTTTGTATAATAACCTTTTTTCAGGGGGCTTGCCATCTGCAGCTTTCTCTTTTTAGGAAGTGAGGTGGATGCCTTGTCTGGGCTGGAGTCCAAAGCCAATGTCCTCTCATCTGTTTTATAGAAAAATAAAAAGAAGAGACAAGGATTAAGAGAGAAATTAAATGAAAAAGAAAAACAAGATAAAAGGATAGAATTTATGCTTTCAAATATTATCTATGCTTGCATGTGAAATGTACAAACAATATACATAAAGATAGATAGAAAGAAAATTATAAACAGCTACTATTAGAACACTCAGAATACTGTTAATATTCAACAATAAATGTTTAAGTCTTAGTTTTCAGCCTAACTTTGAGTGGAATTGTAAAAGCTGTCAGAAATCTACCAAGCTTGACAACCTAGACCTAGTTAAATGAAATGTAGGATATGTTTACTGTAGTTTGGAGTTTTTTCATTCACATACAGGCAATTTGTGGCTGAAAGAAACCTGTATTAATGAGATCAGTTCCCTTCCTTTCAACAAACGCACATTAAATCTACTTCTTGGGTGCTAACAGCTCCCTCTTACAGAGAATTTTTACCCTGATTTTGGTTTTGACCTGGCTTTGTCCTTTTACCTGACTGTAATATGGATGTCTTAAATGATAAATGTATATGCAATAAATAAGTACAGATAACAAGCGTATAATAGTAAGAGACATATTATGCTTTTTTAAAAAAAAAGACCTATTATGCTTTTTGTGCATGTAAATGGTCTCCAAAGTCATGAATTCTGTCAAATCGAAGTTCAGAGGGAGAAAATCTCTCCCACAGAAACCAATTTTCTCGGCTGCTCAAAATACCTTGTTGGTACTCCAGCCTTTTCTCTGTTACAAAGTGATGCCATCCCATAACACAATTCTTACTGCCTGCCTACCGGCAAGCTTAGCATGCTAATACAACATGGTAAAATGATTTAGTAATAGTGACGCATGTAAATCTATTCTAGTAGACCTCAAAAATAAAATCATGAACACGGAAAATGAGCATAAAAGGCCCCCTTTCACAGAACAATAATCTGTGGTTTATATCTTATTTTCAGTTTAATAAATTCAAACTTGTAAAGATCCCTGTTGCTTACTTTACACTGCATGTGTTGCAAATAATTAAATAATAAAAGTTTCATTTTAGCTTAAAAGTAAGCAACCTACCTACTTTGTAACATTTATTTAATCTAAAATGAACTATGAGTAACCATAGTTTTAATCCCTTACACTGAAAATGTAAACTATTTATATATTAAGTACAAAAAGCTGTCAGCGAAACAACTTCATAAAATGGCATAATAGTTCATATTACCACTCTGTGAAACAACTATAACTGTAGATGTGTTGATTTTAACATTTACATAACATTTTTAACATTAACAAATACGAAATATGAAGTATAGAAGATGTTTTGCTATGCAGACACCTTTCATGTGTATTACCAAACTCAGCTGTAAGGTGATGGTAGTTTGCCTGTTTTACATGAGGATTTTTAATGCGATTCTATTTATACTTTATAATTCTAATTTTATTTAGAAAGCTTTTGTACTTCACTATATTGCATATTACATACACTTCATCTCCAAATTGCTGTACACACACTAAGATACAGAATGAAAGACCTTCATAAATTCATATTGTTCTGTACAAAATTGCTATTCAAAGAATTATAAATGAGAATCATGATTTCAGTTTTAAGTCAAAAATCATAAGTAAAATTGAATGAAAAATTGTGCAGCCCCATTTAAGTAGCCCACATAACCACATACATGTTAGTTAGTTAGTTTACGGTCTAATTTATCTAGCTACTGACCTTTCTTGATGGATAATGACTGGGGCCGTGGCAGCAGTTTCTTTTTGCCATGCTGTGGTCTGGAACATGAACTCTCGCCCATGATTATTTCCACATCTGTTTTTGAGAAATAAAGTTACTTTACTTTATTTAGCCTTAAACCAGCCAGCTGGCCAAATACGTTGAGTAACTGTTACACACCGTTTTGTGGAGGAAGAGATGTTCCTGGTTCCCCCTTTGGCTCCTTTTCAACGTGTTCTTTTGACTTAGCGCGTGTAGTTATACGATTCTGTTTCTCATAATCACACATGAAAGAAAATAAGATCACAAAAACATTTTGTTTTTGTTTTGGCGACCCCACAGCCCAAACACACTCAGGCTCATGTTACCACTTGCTAGCTAACATTTTGGTAGCCACACCTAGCGAGCTGGCTACCACTGTGTTAAGCAAGGCTATCTAGGAACTCAAATTCACAAGACACTGCACATTGGGACCTACCCTAAGAATACGACTACGCTGTATCTATAGTAAGAAACCATTATATGCGACCCTAAATTATTACTTACCATGATTTTCCTTTGCTGCAGACTAAGCGGTAAAAACATGAAACGGGAAATAATCGCATGCAACTAACATTACCGCAGAATACAAAACTACCGCGACACACGTGGTACGAACTTCATTTCCCAGCATTCCGTTATGCTTAGACATCTAGAGCGCGTCCTTCTGCCTAGTATGGCTCGTTTAAGTGAAGATATTCTTAAACTTGTACATCAACGGGACACACTTAACAACAGGAGAAGAACTGTGAGGTGGATGCAGCGCCGGGGAATACTGAAACGATCAATGCGGTGCTGCATTTGCACACGTCGTATGCGACTGAGAGAAAGCGCGCGCAGTGATGGTCTTACCTGGTAAGTGGCCTGACTGCACTTTGTTAGATTTCATAAACCATAACATTGCCTAGACTCATTTTGGCTCACAACACAGTGAAAATAATAAACTGATTGACCGTTTAATGTTTGCCTTAAGGGTTTGCGGAACAAACCACAAAGCAAAGAAAACATCAGTACGTTATGGATCTGTGATGTACAAATCTCGCAAATCCCTGGCAAGATGGCTGATGTTCATTTACAGGTAGCTAGTTACACTTATTTCTCAGCGCTTCTCTAGAGCTCGATGAAATTATCATTAGCGTTATTCATGACTTGTTATTTATGCACGGGCTGGCTTTTAGAGGATGTCATTGGCCCATATACTTGTTTTTACAGTGTAGTAGGAAAGGAGAAAGCAATAACTGTTGACTGTCATTGCCGCCTGTCCAAAGTAACATTAACATTAGGTTACTTTATTTACCAAAAGCCAGTGGCATTTGCTTTAGTCACAAACAGAATGAACTTTAGCGACCTTTCTGATTACCATAGTCACCCCTGATTGAACTTTACCTCCATATTTCGATATCTTGATATCAATTCAAGGTTCGACCTCTGCCTGAAAATTAAAGTTTAAAAAGAAACAAAAATACAAAAAATGCTTGCTGGCTTGCGTTTGTTTACATTTTTATGATTACAGTTACATATATACAAGATCCTTAGCAGATAGAAATTGAGTTATTATAGTTTAAGTTTATTTAATATTATTTATTTAATATTTAGTTTATATAATATTATAGTTTAATTAATATTTTCCAAGTTTGACTTTGGCTAATGATCATCCAGTCACATAAGTTCAGAATTACTGAGATAAAGTTTTATTATAACAGTCCATTGTCCAGCCCCTTTAGCTAAAGTTTGAATAATATTAACTTGCCACTGTAATTATTTAATGGGGCATTTATTTAATGCAGTTTTTCCAGAACAGGCCCCACAAGTACTATCCTGAAACAACTCGGCCTCTCCCTTCACTAAAATCTGTACAAAACCACTGTGCCTATTAAAAAATTAATCTGAAATGAATGAAAAATTGCAGACTGATTAGTAATTGTATTTATTTTATTGTTTCATCCCACTGTGGTCGACTGTGTTATGGTGGTGGGCATTACTTTCAATGGGGTGGAACATTGAAAGAACAAAAGAATCATCCCCAACTCAAATGTAGACATTTATAAGTTATGTGTATAAACTTGTGGGTTATTTGAACTAATGTTTTACCCTCTTACATCTAATGTAGATTTTCTCAAGGTCTGCAGCTAAGACAACTTGACATGCTTGAAGACGGGATTGCTGGCAGTTCAAGAACGCTGACCAAAATGGCACATACAGTAAGAAAGGTCTGTTTATGACTGCTTCATTATATATAGTTCCCTATCCAATAAATAGGTAAATCAAATTTGACAGGTATTGTTTGTGCGTTTTACAAACAACTCATTGGTGATTTAGGTGAATCGGGTTGTGACCCAGCCAGAAGTTGAGTTATATGTGGTCCATCACTCCCTGAATTAAAGCTGGGAGGCAGGGACAGATACAGTATTTAGCCTATACAGTGAAAAGAAACAGGTACTACTTAAACATGTCAAGTGGATAATAAATAAAATACATTACACAAGCACAATTTTTTTTTTTTTTTAGGTTTATTTGTTTTGTGTTAATGCAACATATTTTAGTCATTTGCAACCAATGGACTCACCTAAATCAAGCAAATACAAAGCATAATTTTTAAATTGTATTTTTTACATTTTGCAAGGGCTTAGAAATGGGAAATGGAAGTATATTCCAGCTACAATATTTATACAATATGTGGTTTTGTAATGTACTTCTCTATGATTAGCAGGTGTGCATGAAAGCTGTTTCCCGTCTTAAAAGCAAAGGCATGAAGGTTGGAGGTCGACATCACTTCGTTGTTCTAGATGAAAGTAAATTCTCTCACAAAAGGAAGGTAATGTATTATTTTACTAGATGTGTGATTAAGGTAATAGAGTTTTTTCACATCAAATGCTGTTTGATTAGTGTTTTGTGATCTGGAAGAAAAAGGATTCACAATTAAAATCAGTGTTCGTAAGGTTCCTGCAGAACTTATGATGGTAATGTAAAATAAATACACCAATCCAAATCCAATACTTAAAAAAAAATTTTAAAATTGAAAAATGTGCTTAAGCTTGGGTTATGAAAAACATTGCAGTTTTTCTGTAATCATTTTTATTTTATGAAATATGTTCATGCGTGTTAGTACATGATGTTAAACATTATCATTCTCTAGCAGGATGGTAACCCTATGCTATAAACAATAACCTTACCTAAGGGCCTTTATACACCAAATGCAATTTCAGACAGTGAAAATGTGCTCTTTTTAAACGTTTTCCATCGAAAGTCAATCTCTAACCAATCACAGTCATCTCTGCTGTTGGCATGGTGACACACCAGAGGATGAATTGTTTTTCAGCAACTGGAACATTTAACAAGTGCCAAAAGGATCAGAAACTCCAAATGCAGCTCAAACTGGGTTACGAACATCTTATATGTGGATGCATCATATGTATTTTGGCAAGAATGCAGCAAATTTTTTCAGCGAATGATAGTTTACATTTGTGTAAGATCCTATGAAATAAACTCCCAGAATCCCCAAAAATATTTACACTATTTCAAATTCTTCAACAATAACACAAAATATGGTAAATTTAGTGAAAAATTTTAAAGACTTTGGGCATAAATAAAAATGCAGTATACTCTGACTAGCCACTTAATCATTAGGTATACCTACCTTGTATCGGTCCTTGTATCGGTCCATTTTATCAGCTTCACTGAAGATCTATGTGCGCTTTGTAGTTCTACAGTTACTGACTGTAGTCCATCTGATTCTCTGCCCCTTTACCCCCTTGCATCAGTGGTCAGGACCCCTACAGAGCAGATACTATTTGGGTGGAGGATCATTCTCAGCACTGCACTTACATTAACGTGGTGGTGGAGTGTTTGTGCATGTATGCTGCGCATATTTGATCAGACACAGCAGTGCTGCTGGAGTTTTTAATTACCAGTTAACAATGTCCTGTGTCCTGAAACTGAGCACCAATGAAAGACTGAGGATGACCAACACAATCTATGTGGCTTCAGATAAATTATGATCAAAAGCTTTCCATCTCCAAAGTGGTCCAATAGGTTAGATGTGTCTAATGAAGTAGACAGTGAGTGGACACTCACAAACTGTATGATCCACTCATACCAGCACAGCACAACACACACTAAAATACAACTGCCACATCAGTGTTACTGTAGTGCTGTGAATGATCCACCACCCAAATAATACTTGCTCTGTGGGGCTCCTGACTACTGAAGAACAGGGTAACAAAGTATGCAGAGAAACAGATGGACTACAGTCTGTAAGTGTAGAACTACAGAGTGAAACTATATGGTCAGTTGATCTGATAAAGTGGACAGTGAAAATACTAGATAGGTGGACCTAATGAAGTGGCTTATAGACATATAGGAGGTGGAGCCAGTGAATCAGTAAGTTGGCAAACATTATTATAGTTATCAGTACAATTGCGTAATCTATGTCTACATGACTTGTATTTAATATTGAGGCTGTCTGGGTATCAAGCTGACCTATACCTCACCAGTGAGCTTATGTCAGTTGCAAATGTCAGTTTTATTTTGTGTACTCTTGCTGTTCTTTTTAGCTGTAAAAACATGTCTGGTATTGCTACAGGTATGCATGAACACAGGCATTGATATTGCCTGGTCAGAAAAAATGCAGAGCCTGTGAACTATTGGCTTTGACCTTGGATTTTTTTCTTGTTTTTTTTTTTTCATTTTCTTTTTAAAAACACCAGATCAGCAGTATTTTTACAAATTCACAAATATTTACCATTAATTAAAAATGTTTTATCCCTGAGCAGTAGCTAATAATTAATTACCAGTAATTTTTGAATAATGTTTTTGTTAAGCACACACAAGCCCTGCAAGCTATATGTGCTTTAACTGATTCAGTGAAACTGAATATTAAATAACATAAGTAACTCAACATCCTTTTAGAATATACTGCTTCACCTAATGGCTCTCTGCTCACATAATGGACACAAGTGAATGTGTGTTGTTGATGTAAATTTACTAAATATTTTCATTTCAAAGCAGCACCTGACAATTAATTTGGTAGTGGTGCATTACTTTGAAATTGTAAATGTAATAAATATACAATTAAAGTATTTCTATAAACATGGCCCACCAAAAACTTAATTTTAAATACCAGATACATTGAGGGCCCAATGGCCCAAAGTGAATTCCTTATTATCTGTCTGACCCTGTAGGAAAGTACTGTCTGTTTAAAATAGTTACTGCGGTTTCAATGCTATAGAAATATTGTAAGATAACAGTTAAATGTCTTACAGTCCATTGCTGTATATTTACATTTCTTTGCTTACAACTAAGCTATTAATAATTTACTGTAAATAGATTTTTTTTTACAGTGCACTACCTCTAAACAAACTTTTTCCTCCTCTAGTACAATCGAGGACGATTTGGCAACAGCTGGCGTCGCAAACGGCAGTGGGTCTTCGGTATGCTGGAGGTCGGGATAACTACTAGAAGACCAATCCTCAAACTTGTGAAAACACGCTCACGCCGTGTTCTTCTTCGTGTGATCAGACACCATGTCAAACGTGGAAGTTACATAATGAGTGATGAATGGCGTGCGTATAGGGGTCAGCTCAGTCAGTATGGATATCAACATTTCTCTGTATGCCACAAAGACAATTTTGTTGATGCCAGGACAGGCAGCCACACTCAGCATATTGAACGTGCTTGGCAGACATACAAGGTGGACATATGGCGTCATAGGGGTAATCGCACATCTAGACTGCTTAAGTACCACCTTAGGTTGATTGAATGGCGGTACTGGCTTGGAAATAAACACCCTGAAGGTCTATTGGGTAGACTGATCCATGATTTGAAAAAATTCCAATGATGGATGAAGGTTAGGATGATTTGTTCATTTGTATCACTATTTGGATACTAACACTCCTCTTTGTTTTCTCAGTAAAATCAGTTTTGCGACAGGTAACAATTGTAAAATGGACTACGGCTTCACTCAAAGTGATTGTTATTGCAGATTTAAAGATGGAATGATGTTAATTTAAATTTTTTCAGCATGAAATGAGTACATAGCGAATTACTAATTAATTGAATGTTATTGAAATGTAATTTCAGTCAAGTTACTATTCTAAGTGTCAGATGTATCTGGGGAAAGAAATTTGTAAATTGATACTAGTTTGGAAAATATATATATGTAGCATATCTCATATGTAGCATTCTATGTAAAAAGTGTTTTAGCCATAGGTTCCAAATAATGTCTTATATTAAAGCTCAAGTACCTTTTGTACATATGATTGTCTTTACATTAAATATTAAATGGTACTCACTTAGTTGCGGAAGAAAACATACTTGAAGATATTAGAAATCATGGTATTTGAATAAGGATTTATAAAAACATTATAAACTGTAAAATGGAACTCACTTTACTTAAGGGCCAGAGAAAACATACATAAGAGCGTCATGGCACTTGAATAAGGATTCATAAAAACATTATAAACTGTAAAATGGAACTCACTTTACTTAAGGGCCAGAGAAAACATACATAAGGGCGTCATGGCACTTGAATAAGGATTCATAAAAACATTATAAACTGTAAAATGGACCTCACTTTACTTAAGGGCCAGAGAAAACATACATAAGGCCGTCATGGCACTTGAATAAGGATTCATAAAAACATTATAGACTGTAAAATGGAACTCACTTTACTTAAGGGCCAGAGAAAACATACATAAGAGCGTCATGGCACTTGAATAAGGATTCATAAAAACATTATAAACTGTAAAATGGACCTCACTTTACTTAAGGGCCAGAGAAAACATATATAAGAGCGTCATGGCACTTGAATAAGGATTCATAAAAACATTATAAACTGTAAAATGGAACTCACTTTACTTAAGGGCCAGAGAAAACATACATAAGGGCGTCATGGCACTTGAATAAGGATTCATAAAAACATTATAAACTGTAAAATGGACCTCACTTTACTTAAGGGCCAGAGAAAACATACGTAAGGGCGTCATGACACTTGAATAAGGATTCATAAAAACATTATAAACTGTAAAATGGAACTCACTTTACTTAAGGGCCAGAGAAAACACATAAGAGCGTCATGGCACTTGAATAAGGATTGATAAAAATATTATAAACTGTAAAACTCACTTAGGGGCCAGAGAAAACATACATAAGAATGTCAATACAGTGTCATAGTATTTGATTAAGGATTCATGAAAATGATTTTTCATAACCCACATTATTTTGTCATTTAGCAGATTCTCTTAACCTGCACAAAATGTGCGAACAGTGGAAGCAAAATCAAAACAGAATATTCTGGATTGAGACAGCAGGAATCTATATCCTAAAAGACGTCATACCTTATAGTTAAATATAGTAAAATACATATTTATAACACAAGTCTACAGATTGAGTTAAGAGTGTGCGGTTCTTCAGTCGATGACAGAAGGAGCTGAGAGATAGTGCAGTGCAGAGTTTAGGGAGAAGTGTGTTCTACCACTGAGGGGCCAAGACACTGAAGCAGTAACCGAGAGGCAAGCTTGTATTTTATGGAAGGACATTTCAAGAAACTTGCATCCTTCACCATTGTTTACTCTTTAATGAAGAATGAGTAAAGGGTTAAAGAATTTGCACATGATGAAATAAAATTGTAGAAAGAATTTCATAGACTTACTTCCCTTTCTGTGTAGTCTGTTTTCTTTGATGAACACCAGGCTTATTCGCCCAAAATCAGTGCCCAAACTCACTACTGTGCTTGTGTAGGCCTTGAAATTTAACCAGTTTTAACCAACTGCCTCATTTTGTAAAGCTGTATCACATCATCAGCACTGTGTCACCCTGACATACCAAACACAAAGCCACTAAGTCAGCTGTCATAACATGCTATGTCATTTCACCTCAGAAAATGTCATGACACAACCTAATGTCACCAAAAATCTATGTCTCTTGACATAGTTGTTATGTCAACATGACATCAAAGTTGACAAAAGCAGTCTTTATGACAACTGACGACTTATGGAATAAGTGTTTATGTATGTTTGTGTCGGTTGTCATGAAGTGCTTATGTAGGTGTCATGTAGCCTTCATTACCGTGCCCTACAGTAAAGTGTTACCAGATTTTCTAATCTATTGAGCAAAATAGCGTGATCTATAGTGTCAAAGGCAGCACTGAGATCAAGGAGCACAAGAATGGCAGTGCTGCCCCTATCGAGTGCAGAAAGTAGGTCATTTGTTACTCTTAGCAAGGCGGTTTCTGTGCTGTGATTTTGTCTGAATCCTGATTGGAAAACTTCATGAATGCTATTGTTTTGTAAATAAGAGCACAGCTGCTTAAACACTATTTTTTCAAGAATTTTGGCTATGAAGGGGAGATTGGAAATCGGTCTATAATTAGCCAGCTCACAGGGATCCAGATTTGGCTTTTTTATGATGGGCTTAATGACTGCCAATTTGAGAGAATTAGGTACATAGCCCAAGCTGAGAGATGAATTGACTATATCTAGTAATGAGTTCCCAACCTTAGGCAGTGCCTGTTTAAATAGCTGTGTAGGTACAGGATCTAATAAGCATGACGTCGATTTTAATGAGCTAATTATATTAAGCAAATCCTTTTCTATAACTGGGATAAAATTCTCTAGGTGTGGCTCAGAGCTGGTGCAGCATTCATCTATGTCTATAGGTATGTTATGTGAGTGACACTGAATTTCTAGTCTAATATTATTAATTTTATCATCTAAGAACTTCATGAAATCGTTACTATTAATGGTGTCAGGGATAACGGAGCTAGTTTGTTTTTGATTTTTAGTAAGTTTAGCCACAGTACTGAACAGAAATCTCGGGTTGTCTCTGTTTTTTTCAATGAGAGCTGAGATGTACTGTGATTTAGTTTTAATTAGCGCTTTTTTATAGTTCGTCATACTATGCTGCCACTCAAGTCGGAAGGATTCTAGTTTAGTGAGTTGCCATTTACGTTCAAAGTTACGAGCTGTTTGTTTTAATGTGCGCGTGTGGTCATTATACCACGGGGCTAGCTTTTTATCCCTGATCGGTTTTATTTTCATCGGCGCAACACTATCTAGGTTAAAGCGGAGCACAGATTGAAAATGTTCAGTTATGCGTTCGAGATCTATTTCATTAGACGGAGAGGAGCTGTTTAAGTCTGGGAGGTTATTTATAAACGAATTGGCTGTTGAGGTTGTTATTTTACGCTTGTTACTGTAGCGGGGAGGCTGAAGGATTTCTTGACTAAGAACAACTTCAAACATGATTAAATAATGGTCGGATATTGAGTCATTTTGTGAAAAACTGACTATATTCTCTGCTTCAATACCCATTGTCAGAACTAAGTCTAATGTATGGCTACATCGGTGAGTGGGGCCTAGAATATTTTGATTGAGGCCTAGAGCATCTATAATTGATTTAAAAGCAATTTTTAGTGGGTCCTGATCCTTTTCAAAATGAATATTGAAGTCGCCTGCAATAACGATCCTATCAGAGGAAAGAGTTACTGCTGCTAAAAAATCAGCAAATTCACTAATAAACTCTGAATATGGTCCAGGAGGACGATACACTGTTATCAGTAGAAACGAATGCTGAGTTTTGGAAGCAGGAGACGGACCTGCTACTTTAAGACTAAGAACTTCGAACGACTTAGTATCAAACCCTGAGTTCTGAGTTACACCTAGAACTAAATCATATATTGTGGCTACCCCACCACCACGACCGGACCTGCGTGGGTAACTATAATAGCTAAAGCCTGGGGGAGTGGATTCATTTAGAGCAATGTATTCGTCAGGTTTAACCCAGGTTTCACAGAGACATAGTGCAGTAAGCTGATTATCAGTAATAATTTCATTTACAATAACTGATTTAGATGCTAGCGATCTTATATTTAGAAGCCCTATTTTAATACGGACGTTGCTAGTACTCTGAGAGACGGATACGTTTGTTTTAATTCTAATTAGATTGTTAAAACAGATTTTCTGATTATTCCGATTTCGCGTTACACGGGGGACAGACACAGTCTCAATCTTAGAAGGTTTAATTACACTGTTCTGAGAAAGTGACACAGAAATATTATTTCCAGTAGTGTAATCAGAAAAGTGGTAGGGTAAATAATTAGAGCAGTATTTCTCACTAAATGGACTATTATTAAGCCCACTAACCTGCCCGGTATGACTGAATACAGGCAGTCAGTCCCGGCGTAGCACCGCCTCAATGTTTCCAGAGAGGACGGTAGATCCCAGGGGACTGGGATGAAGCCCGTCGCGGTGGAAGAGGGACGGTCGCTCCCGAAAGCTCTCCCAGTTGTCCACGAAGTCCACGCCGATGGTAGGGCACCACTCCCGCAGCCAGCAGTGGAGTGCGTAGAGGCGGCTGAACTTCAGGCTCCCGCGGCGGTAGGTGGGCAGGGGTCCGGAGACGATGATCCTGGCGTCGGTCCGCTGGCGAGCGGTGTCCAGAAGTCTCCGACTCACAGATTCACAGATCTTAAATGGATGTTATGTTGTAAAAATGCATGTTGTCATTTCTCAGGGTGATATAATGAAAAAAACATGCTTACAGATTTTTGTCATGTAATTCAAACCATTTTATTTTTGCTGTTAGAGATATAATCAACTGCTAGAAGAAAAATGTTAACTGAAAAACTGGCTGAACTGACTATAGCAATTCTTACTGGCCTATACCAGCTATATTTATAAATGAGCAAATCATAAAATTAACTCAACTTGCTGCAATTAACTACAGTTTCCAAACAGGCTCATAACAGTCAAATTGGCATTATCAAAAAAAGAAATTCTGCTAGTTATTCACAGTGTGAACAGTGAAGTCTCTTTTGCTTGATATATACAGCTTATTTCTACCAAATGGGAAGTAGCTGTCCCTTTGCCTTCATGTCTTGTATTTTATTCTTTGTTTCTTCTGTGATGTTGGCTGCACATTTTTTGCAAATGCAGCCAAGGTCTCCTTTGTTGAGGTAGATGCAAGACTTTCATAGGTGTTGGGATCAACAATTGCAAGTTCTGCAATTGCTGCAGTGAAAGCAATTGTTCCACGGTCAACATTATGTCGGCTGAATGCTTCGGACATAGTGCGCACCTTGCTAAAAGTCTTCAGCACCTTGCGGTATCGTTTGATGACCTCCTCAGGTCCTTGGGCTGTAAAAAACAATTATCAGTTAGAATAAATACGAAAAAGATCAAGTCTATTCAAGAAATATACCTCTTTATGTTTGTTGAAATATACCTCTTTACTCCATTGCCCTAGTTTGCTTTTACTATGTCTGTCAAGCTTTCAAGCCTAGCATGAGAAGCATGCCACTATGATACCAGCAACAGACTTTTCAGGTTATCCATTGTCAAGCATACAGCTATATAAGATGTTTGTTGTTAAAACTGAAAGAAATGCCATTACTGAACAAGAAGAATAAAAATGGTTAAAATATGAGTGTGTGCTGTGGGATTTGCATTGTAAAGCTTGCAATAATACTTTAAAAGTCAGAGGTGTCGGGTCAAGAGTTTTTTTCTGACGACGATGTCTTTATGTATTAACGTCACACTTATGGTCTTAAATAATCTCAAAATCAATGCTAAACTGATGAAGATATGATGACAACAGTATATAATTCACTCACATCCTCAGAATAAATGTCGTTCACCAAGTTTTCTTTGAATACTCTTTCAACCTGCCCACAATCCGCATGTTCCCTTAAATTATTATTACATGCATCTACAACCTAAGAATAGCTCAGCCAGTGTGTCGTGACAAGTGCCACAACAAACACACAATCTGGAGGTCTATCCGAAAAGGTTCGATTTTTGAGAGGTCTCATGTTAAGCTCCACACTTGGATCCACTACATTTACAGGTAAGCACAGTTATGAGCAAAAAATTATATAAGAAATAACATCAGTGTTTTTAGCAGGTCATAGGAAACCCAAGTAAGGCAAATGGTACGAGTGTGAGCATATTAAAAAGGGTAATGATAAATGGGTAATAAGAGCATATTTTAAGGTTTGGATATTATTGGTATACAAATTTGTTTAAAGGCTGAATATCTTGTGTTTTTCTTGTGTTATAATTTTTTTTTCCTCTAAGGTCGCCTTTACATGACCAGTTTTAAACCTCTATGGAGTCAAATTAGGGTCTTTAATGGTGAGGAGAAAAAAAATATATCGCAAATATAAGATTAGCATTTTGCATTTTACGTTCCTATTTTGTTTCTGCAATACTTTCCCTCTTTTGCATTTCTTTCTTTTGTTTGCGCGTCACACTGCTTTTCTTTGCGTTTCACATTTTATGTTGCTGCTTTTTTTTTGCAATACAGTACTTTCTCCCTTTTGCGTTTCTTTACTTTTGTTTGCGCGTCACACTGCTTTTCTTTGCGTCTCGCATTTTATGTTCATAATTTTTTTTCGTGCTTCTCTCTTTTCTTTGCTCCGGTTTTACCCTCTGTTTGGGGGCGGGGAAAGAGGCGTGGCCAAGAGCGAAAGGCGTGCCGTGAACGTTCCGCGTCATCAGTTGGAGCCACCGTCACACAGCGCGGCAATTCGGTTTACTGGTATCATGACAGACGGTCGCCCAGCTGGACCACAGGTATATACACTTTATAGATTGATGGTAATAATCGACTTTTATAGACATATCATCTAATTCGGTAGCTAGATTTGTAAAATTCCTGCACATGTAATCAGTGGCTTGCTTTTTTACAAACTTCATTCAGATATCAGTTCAGCTACAGAACTTTATTTTTAAGTTAATGTGTTGAAGTGCTGCCTCTTGCCTAAACATGTCACCAGCAATGTACCTTTCCTGAACAGTTGTCCCTGTCTTTAGGGTATATGGTTTAACCAGATAAAAAGAAGCAGTTTAAACTTCATAAGGAACACTTAAATGTAAAAATGCTTGAATGTTGTGTCCAGAAAGGATCCAAAGACTTGGATAATCCAGGGAAATTCTGGATGGGTAGCCACCCTAACAATAGCAGTCATGTGGTCAGAAACTGACCAAAAATGAAAGTGGTAGAAAATGGCCAACACAAATGTGTTGCAACAGATGAACTCTCTTTTGCCTAAAACATATTTTTTCCTAATTTCTAATTAGGTATCCAGTAAGTGTATATGAACAAACTGATTATATAATTGATCATGCCACAACAGGTAGTCTGTAACTACAACTTATGACATCATTAAAACACCATTGGTTTTGGTAGGAGTTTCTTTTTACATTTTTCATTTTACTGAAAATCCAAAAACAGACCCAAAACGTTTAGTTACTCATCCATTCTAAATTTGAGTCCTTGATATTTCACTTGTCAGTGTGTGTTAATTTTAGTCATGTCATCATTTTATTTTGCAACACACAGTATGGGGCCAAATTTTGCATTACACTTTCTTTTATATTGTGAAAGATATTACAACAAAGTATTATCTGTGCTTAATATTTTGTCATTTTACAGCAATGTTTGGACTAAAATGAAAAAGAAATATTTCTACATCTAATTTTGTCTTTTACATTTCAGTACAGCCAGGGAAGACGCAGTAACCGAAAGTCATGGGTGTTTGGGATGCTGGGTGTTCAAGCTCATGAGCGGAGACCAGTGTTGCGCATTGTGAAGCGTAGATCCAAAAGACACCTAATGCCCATCCTGAAGAACTACGTGAGGCGTGGGAGCACAGTAATATCAGACGGGTGGAGATCATATCGCTGTCTTTCTAATGAGGGTTATCTTCATCTCATAGTCAATCATGAAGAATCTTTTGTTGAGCCTACGACAGGGGCACATACTCAAAACATTGAGCGGATATGGGGCATTTGCAAATCCACTGTATGGAGGCTACGAGGCAACAGATCTGAAATATCACTGAAGGAACATTTGGATTTAATAGAATGGACCTACTGGAGGGGAAATAAGCACAGGGAAGGTCCTCTTGTCATGCTTTTACATGACATAAGAAAAAATGTACCTGTGTAAGATTCTAGTTCTTTAGTGGTGCATTTTGTGGAATAGCATCAAAATAACATGGAATGTTATGTACATTCTCAAATGAATGAATTCTGATATTAATTTGTTATTGTAGTAATTTGTCATTCCAACTGTAAAAGGTTGTCTTTAGTAAAAGTAAGTTCAGTTAACAGTGTTTATATTATACACAACATGCAAGCTCTGAAGCCATTAGTTTTGAACATTTTAACAACTAAAAGTAAATAAATTGAACAAATTGACTTATTGAAACTCTATTTAGCACTTTTTAGCCTTTAATTAGTGCTGACCATAACTCCACTTTAGAAAATGGAACACAAAGAGACTTATTGAAACTCTATTTAGCACTTTTTAGCCTTTAATTAGTGCTGATCATAACTCCACTTTAGAATATGGAACACAAAGAGACTTATTGAAACTCTATTTAGCACTTTTTAGCCTTTAATTAGTGCTGATCATAACTCCACTTTAGAATATGGAACACAAAAGAGACTTATTGAAACTCTATTTAGCACTTTTTTGCCTTTAATTAGTGCTGATCATAACTCCACTTTAGAATATGGAACAAATTCCTGAAGCATTAGTGACTTATTAAACTCTTATTAGCTCTAAAGAAGCAATAAACTCCAATGATGCATTGATGCTATCCAGAACCTGTAGAAATCACATTCTGCCAATTGTACACTAATAAGATGATAATATAGGTGATAATTCATGCTCAGTAATTCAGCATAACAAGGCATGAAGAAAGTGCTTATTGTGAGTTATAATGACTAATAAGGCAATTATTTATGATTTTCATGTAACAGATCTCTAATTATGTGCTAATACAGATCATAATGAATAAAGATTAATACATTGTGAATAAACTATTTAGAAGTGCCTAATTCAGGCTTTATTGAACAAATAATAAGACCTTAATAAGCCACCAATGTGTGTTCCTTAAAATAAAGTGTTACCAATGTAAGTAATGTATAAACAATACATCTATAAGATAATTACTTCAAAAATATACTGATCTCTTGGGACTATTTCTTATTTGCTTTATTTTTAAAAAAAGTTTTTTGCCGATCATGCCAAAGTCAAAAGATCTTGCAGAAATCTTATTGTGAGAACAGAAGTAATAATAAATATAGGTAATTGTAATGACAAAGCATAGAAAAATGTCTATTTAAATGGAAATACTTTGAACACTCTCTTGCACTCATAGCAGCTGAGATGGCCATTCTTGTTGTATCTTAAATTAAAATATAAGAACATGAATTACATGGTTGAAATGATGTTGAATTCAAGTCTGTATGACACAGAGAGTGCTGCAGTGATCATTTCCTATATTAAATCATCAGTTAAAAAAGTCATAAGTAACTTAAATTTGTGTAAAAAAATTAAATAAAAGATGTCTCTTCATTTGGACTTCTCAAAAAAGGTCATTAAAAAACGACTAAAGATAAATGTACACTGCCTTTGAATGCTGAACAGGGTTACTGGCGGACAGCATTATATGCAAACAGTAAATCTTGACATGTCTAAGTGCCTTTCTTACATAAAACACTGATGGACTAGGAAACATGAGTTACATTTTTTTTTTTTTTTTGGAGGTGTGCTTTTGAGAATGACGTACACATTAGTCAGGTATAAATGTGTTTGGTCTTTTCTGGAATTCCACTCTAAAAGGTTTTGTTCTGCTACAATAGGTACTGTATCAAACCATTGTGGATCCATTTTTAACACACTGTTGCGCTGTTGTTTCATATGTATTGATTAGTTTTGATTGTCATTTGCTATTGATTTATTTAGAATGTTACAAATTCTCCTAAACATTTTGATTTGCATTTATGATTTGATGATTTGTAGCTATTAACTGTTTCAAGGTTCAATAACCTTTTTCTCACCTTTTATTTCAGATCAGTCTCCTGACATGAATACCATGGTGCCCTTTGAGAATACTACATTTGTGCGACCCCCAACATTTTACATTAATGGATTGTACAACATGCCACATTCAAAGTATTACTATATGTTTTTGTGCTTTGTGTACGCTGTGACTGTTTTAGGGAATTCTTTTATAATGGGTACTATTTGCCTGGCCCGCACTCTGCACACAGCAAAGTATATAGCTGTCTTCAACTTGGCCTTGTCTGATCTGTTTGGAAGCTCTGCTCTTATTCCAAAGTATGCAGACATGTTTCTTCTTGAGAACCAGTACATATCTTATGAAGACTGTCTGACAAGCATGTTTTTTGTTTTTGTGTTCATGATCATGCAGTCCTTTACTCTGCTTGCTTTGGCTTTTGATAGAGTCATTGCTATATGTTTTCCTCTGAGGTATCATGCTATTGTCACTAAAACCACAATGACTCTGATCATTGGTGTTATGTGGCTTGTCTCTGTGGCTATTAAGGTTGTTACTCTAGCTTTGCTTACCCAATTGTCCTTCTGTAGATCTACAACAGTTGGCAGTTATTTTTGTGATAATGGCCCCATCTTCAGACTTGCATGTAATGATAATTCTCCTAATTTCATAATGGCTTATGTCTATGTTGCTATTGTGCTTTGCCTTCCACTAACGTTAATAGCCATCTCATATGTTTGTATTGGTTTTGCATTGCTCAAGATTTCACAAGGTGCTGATCGAATCAAGGCTATGAAAACCTGCACTTCCCACCTCATATTAGTGGCCATATTTTATCTACCAATCTTCAGTGTTTATATATCTGCTCTTACAACGTACATACATCCAAACACTAGAATAATGAATTCTGTCCTGACACAAACAATTCCACCCATGTTAAACCCCATCATATATACTCTGAAGACAGAGGAGGTATTGCAGTCTATTAAAGTACTCTACAAACGAATCAAGGTGAATTTTGCAATGGAAGATCCTGTGATAACCATTACAAAAAATTAATATTCATAATAATTTGTAGTCACTTTTTTCACATTTAAATAGACCCATGATTGTAGTTTAATCTACTGTATACTACTCATTAGCATTTAGAAATATATTTGATGAATAAACATTTGAATAACTTTCTATTCAAAAGAAGGTTTTGAAAACCTATGTTTGTTCTTCAGGTATAGATTTTATAGCCATACAAACAGATTCAACATAAAACAAAATGTGCAGTTAACAATGAAAGAAACAAACTGTGTATTTTATAAGTTTAATATAGTTCCCCATACTCTTTGAAAGACTCTATTAAGAGTACAAAAAAATCTTGATTGTTATAGTGATGTGTATTCACATTTTGTTACAGCTTTCTACCTTAATCACAGATATTTAGTACTTGTTGAGGATATTAAAGTACCATATTCTTTACTTGAATGTAGTAGGTTGGATCTTGATTCTTTTTTAAGAATTTCCATGGTCAGTATGATGTACAGTTGAATTTTCCTTATTTTTTTAAATACAAAAAAAGTTGATATGGTATGTAAACAAAAAAGTTTCAAAATGTAGCATTCACTACTCAATTATTTTAATCTCAGAGGGAATAGGTGAGACTAACTGTATGTATATACACACAGCAAGTCTCACCTATTCACTCTGAGATTAAAATAAATATCTGAAGTGCCAATACTGCTTTTTGATTGTCTGCCCTGAAGTGTACTGCAATCAAAGCAGACACAATTTACACATATAAGTTTTAAAGGTTTAAGCAATTAGAAAAAGTTGAAAATTGGCCTTGTAAAAATGAATTCTTCTAGTACATAAAATCATACAACTGTAACAAGTACCTTCCATGGAAAAAAAATACAAGAAACTGTAGAATATGGGCCTTTTAAAGCCATTTAAACAGATTTCTGATTGAGCAGTCAGGGCATATATATACATATATATTGTGAAATATATTTTTATTCATGTGTGTTTCAATCAAACTGTTTATGACAATAAGCAACATCATAAAGAGAGATAAAAACGCATGTAATTGGATATAACATTCTGTATTATTTGTTTATACTTATGGTGGAAACATTTCAGGGTTTACTTTAAAACTGTATAATCCACACTACATATGATTTATGATAACTTTTGATTTTACATCTGGCAACATGATTGATGTGACCTCTGACCTTTAAATCATGAATCCAATTTTGTCAGAAACCACATCACCTATAGTGTGTCAGGATGATGGCAACAGTGGCGTTTCCTTATTGCAAATAAAATCATTAATTAAAATGATAAATAACAAAAGTGATAACAAATAACATTTTTACAGAAACTCTCCATTTGGGCTTTTTTCTCTTTCTTGAATAGGTGCTAACACAAAGGATTATAGAAAATGGAAAGCAACAAATGTTACATCTTCATTGTCTTCAAATTTCAACCAAACCTGGCCATTAAGCACACCATGCAATACCTAGTGTCCTCACAACTGGGAGAGTGTCTTGATCCAGATCAGGGTTTTTTACCTCTTCAGCCTTTACTTCAATAGAAATTTCAGCCAGTACAACATGAATGCTGCTTAGCCACATGTTATATCTAAACCATATTAGCACAGATGGTACATGGTCAATGCGTTTTTTCCAGGATGCAGACTTCAAACAATCATCAGCATAAAAGTTATGTAGTTGTGTTAGTAAGTACTCCTTTCTAGAAACAGTCTTTGTGGTTCATCAGATGAACCTAAGTAAGTCTTCTAGAGGCACTTTTCTTGGTGAAACATAGCTTCCGTTTCGGCTATGAATGCTACTCTTTCTTGTCAAAATCCAGTGATCATGTCTAGTATTGTGCTAGAGAGGTCTGGCCTCAGTAATAACTGATCATTCTAGTATATGCCTTGAAAAGAGGCCCCACACCACATAGACATTCTGTTTCCTAGGGTTGTACACCCTGTGAAGTGTATACAACACATTCCTGCCACTGTGGTTTGTGTCTTCATTTGGTATCTGCACAGTAAAACATTTGGAGATTGTCACCATGAATGTGATGTAATCCTAGTAAAAAAAAAATCTGCTCTTCATGAACATCTTAAGACTAAGCGCTGACTGTTTCACAATGTGTCAGTTGGGTATCCTAACTGCTCTATTCCTTATAGGCAGTCCAATGCTTTAATGCCCCTGGACTAGTTTAAAGTCTGTCTTTACTGCTGTCTGTTCCGTCTTTCACCACATATTCAAGTGTTCTGAGGAATATCTTGTACTCTGAAGGATCTGCTTTGAAAATGACTTTCTCTAGCGACAGAGGGTGATCAACCTCTGTTTCTTTCACCAACAATGCTGTGACTTTGCTTTGTTGTTGCATGACAGTAAGCAGTGTTGCTGTTGCGTCCTCAGTGCTGTTCAGCTTTCACAGAAGTACAAAGGGCAGCAAAAGTTGACACACCTTGGATTAGAGTTTACCTAGTACCCTGTTTAACTTTGGAAGTTTAGAAAGGTTGTGACACCATTGCACTTTGGAATTAGATGCTGAATTATGTTCAGCATGGTGTTTTATGCATCTGATTATTTTTATCGTTCTGAAAATTTTTGTGGTTGTTGGCCACAGCTATTTACACCCGAGCCACAGCTGTTGGGGCAGCCATGGATGGGTCAGGGTAGTTGTGGATTAGATGGTAGAGTGGGTTATCCACTAATTGCAGGGTTGGTGGATCAATCCTAGACTCTGCCTATCCAGGACTGAAATTCTCTTGAGCAAGGCATCCAAATATTCCCCATGCACAACAGCTATAGCTGCCTACTCCTTCTCTCTGATGTTGGAGGTTTTCATTTCCAAACAAGATGTAACGTCTGTCCAACGTTGGAGGTTGATGTTGGGCGGACATTGGGTTTTGTTGTCAATCATATTTCCAACTAAAATTCTACATCGTTCCTTCATTGGAGTCCAATGTTTTTTTCACAACAAGTTGACATCTGATGCCTGCTGGGTCCAGTGTGATTTTGCTGCAGCAAAATATATGCTAAAATAACTGGGTATGACCTCAGAGTAGCTAGCCCTGGCCCTGAGATGTTTCATAGTAAAAAAATCCTCCTCATCCCTGTCTATGGCCAGAAAACAGGACCAGAGAATGAGGAAACCAAGTACCCAACAACATACAGGTACAGATTTATGTTTTTCCTAATTTCCAGCTTTCAGAATTTATAAGAGCTGCTGAAAGTAATTTGAAAGCCAGTAAATGCACCATTAGTTTGCTGCTAATATTACAGGTATTATGATAATAGATAAAACAAGCTTATACAGTTTCTTTGCAAGCTTATGTTTCTTTATTCAATTCTGCAGTGAAAATGTATGTCAGGTGTGTGCTCACGAACAAATGACCAAAAATTAACTCCATGCCATCCAATTAATTAAAAAGTTATCGGAGCAGAAACATCAAATAGAATATACATTACATTACATTTAGCAGACGCTTTTATCCAAAGCGACTTACAAATAATGAAGTACATAGAACAAACATAGTTAGGCCTTAAAGGAGGCCAAAGGGTAATAGCGGAAGGGAAGGAGGGCAAGAAGGAGATGAGGTTGGTAGTGGTTATAAAAATATAATATAATAAAATATAATATATAAAAATAAAATAAAATTTCCCAGCACCAGAATAACTTTAGTAGCAAACCGGTGTGCCAATATCAACAAAAATGACATGAGAAGCATATAGTTTGCCAGTATTGAGTAATGAATATGTAGAGGTACACATCTCATTAGTTAGATGTTTCATCACAAGATCCATAAAAATATTCTGCTTTCCTAATACTTTGGTTAAATAACTCTCAAATAAAAATCCTATTGTATCAGTGTGACACTGCCAGCACTAGCCACCTGGAAATAAGTTATTTTTTGTGATGTAACACTGCTTTCTCCTATAGTGTGTGTCAAGATGAAGTGGTGATGCAGTGGTCATTTCTTATATTAAATCTTCAGTTATAGCTATGTCTATTTAAATGGAAATACTGGTGTGTTGAACACTCTCTTGCATTCATAACAGCTGAGATGGCCATTCTTGTTGTATCTTAAATTAAAATATAAGCACATGAATTACATGGTTGAAATTATATTGAATTCAAGTCAGTAAGACACAGAGAGTGCTGCAGTGATCATTTCCTATATTAAATCATCACTTAAATTTGTGTAAAAAAAATAAATCAAAGATGTCTCTTCATTTGGACTTCTCGACAAAGGATATGGAAAACAACTAAAGTTACATGTACACTACCTTTGAATGCTGAACAGGTTACTGGCAGGCAGTAAATCTTGACATGTCTAAGTGCCTTTCTTCCATAAAACACTGATGGACTAGGAAACATGAGAGGAGGTGTGCTTTTGAGAATGACGTACACATTAGTCAGGTATAAATGTGTTTGGTCTTTTCTGGAATTCCACTCTAAAAGGTTTTGTTCTGCTACAATAGGTACTGTATCAAACCATTGTGGATCCATTTTTAACACTGTTGCACTGTTGTTTCATATGTATTGATTAGTTTTGATTGTCATTTGCTATTGATTTATTTAGAATGTTACAAATTCTCCTAAACATTTTGATTTGCATTTATGATTTGATGATTTGTAGCTATTAACTGTTTCAAGGTTCAATAACCTTTTTCTCACCTTTTATTTCAGATCAGTCTCCTGACATGAATACCATGGTGCCCTTTGAGAATACTACATTTGTGCGACCCCCAACATTTTACATTAATGGATTGTACAACATGCCACATTCAAAGTATTACTATATGTTTTTGTGCTTTGTGTACGCTGTGACTGTTTTAGGGAATTCTTTTATAATGGGTACTATTTGCCTGGCCCGCACTCTGCACACAGCAAAGTATATAGCTGTCTTCAACTTGGCCTTGTCTGATCTGTTTGGAAGCTCTGCTCTTATTCCAAAGTATGCAGACATGTTTCTTCTTGAGAACCAGTACATATCTTATGAAGACTGTATGACAAACTTGTTTTTTGTTTTTGTGTTCATGATCATGCAGTCCTTTACTCTGCTTGCTTTGGCTTTTGATAGAGTCATTGCTATATGTTTTCCTCTGAGGTATCATGCTATTGTCACTAAAACCACAATGAGTCTGATCATTGGTGTTATGTGGCTTGTCTCTGTGGCTATTATGGTTGTTACTCTAGCTTTGCTTACCCAATTGTCCTTCTGTAGATCTACAACAGTTGGCAGTTATTTTTGTGATAATGGCCCCATCTTCAGACTTGCATGTAATGATAATTCCCCTAATTTCATAATGGCTTATGTCTATGTTGCTATTGTGCTTTGCCTTCCACTAACATTAATAGCCATCTCATATGTTTGTATTGGTTTTGCATTGCTCAAGATTTCACAAGGTGCTGATCGAATCAAGGCTATGAAAACCTGCACTTCCCACATCATATTAGTGGCCATATTTTATCTACCAATCCTCAGCGTTTATATATCTGCTCTTACAACATACATACATCCAAACACTAGAATAATGAATTCTGTCCTGACACAAACAATTCCACCCATGTTAAACCCCATCATATATTCTCTGAAGACAGAGGAGGTATTGCAGTCTATTAAAGTACTCTACAAACGAATCAAGGTGAATTTTGCAATGGAAGATCCTGTGATAACCATTACAAAAAATTAATATTTATAATAATTTGTCATCATTTAGAAATATATTTGATGAATGAACTTTTGAATAACTTTCAATACAGAGCCTATATATTTATAAAACTATTCAAAAGAAGGGTTTGAATATCTATGTTTGTTCTTCAGGTATAGATTTTATAGCCATACAAACAAATGAAACATAAAAACAAAATGTGCGGTTAACACTGAAAGAAACAAACTGTGTATTGTATGAGTTTAATATAGTTTCCTATGCTCTTTGGAAGACTCTCTTAAGATACAAAAAATCTTGATTCAGCTTTTGAATGGTGTATTTCACCCTGTCACTGTGTCATAATGGTGTGTATTCACATTTTATCACAGCTTTCTACCTTCATCACAGATATTTAGTACTTGTTGAGGATATTAAAGAACCATATTCTTTACTTGAATGTAGTGGGTTGGATGTTGATTCTTTTGTTAAGAATTTCCATGGTCTAAATGATGTACGGTTGAATTTTGCTTATTTTTTTAAATAGAAAAAAAGTTGATATGGTATGTAAACATTTTCAAACAGTTTCAAAATGTAGCTCAATTATTTTAATCTCAGAGTGAATAGGTGAGACTAACTGTTGAAAATGACTTTCTCCAGTGACAGCAGGGTGATCAACCTCTGTTTCTTTCACCAACAGTGCTGTGACTTTGTTATGTTGTTGCATGACAGTAAGCAGTGTTCCTGTTGCGCCCTCTTTATCTTTGATGGCACTGTTAAAAGCCTTCTTGCTGCTATAATTTGAGTGCTGTTCAGCTTTCACAGAAAGGCAGGAAGAGGCAGGGAAAGTTGACACAGTTTCAACAGAGTTTGGATTAGAGTTTACCTAGCACCCTGTTTAACTTTGGAAGTTTAGAAAGGTTGTGACACCATTGCACTTTGGAATTAGACGCTGCTAGAGCTATTTGTAGTTAAATTTCTTCCTATTGGGCCTTTAACTGAGCTTTCTGTCTCTCGCATGCTTGCCTTGTTTTTTTAATGTAGCCACTTTTTGTAAGAGAGCAGTTCTTTTAACTTCAGCCTTCAGTTTTGTAGATGATTACATGAGGGCAGAACATCGCCCTCCACTGTATTTCAATATGCCCACATGCTACCATGGATGCACCATCTGCTGGAAGCAGCTCTTATTGTACCATGGCTTCTCTCTGTTCACAGACTTCTTTCATTCACATCTGCATTAATCTTTGAAATCTGTGAACTTTGCAACTTTCGCAATAATATTCAAATTCAAAAAAAACTTTGCTCTGCATGAGGTGACATAGAGCCTTCTTTACATGCTTTAGGTGTAAGTTTATCCTGCTGTTTACTGTTATTCCCTTTTTCTCCATCCAGTTTAACTGCTTTCAGTTAGCTTAACATTAAAACATTAATAATGACTTTGTTTAAAACAATTCTAACTCATACAGTTTAACATAGTTTGCTCTTGCTTCTGACCCAGCTCACTATGTTACTGTAATACTTCATAGGTCATCATAATTAGGTGGAGTATTTTGTGTCACATTATGCACGAATACTGTTTAAAGTTTGGAATTGTTTGTTATGCCTATATATATATATATATATATATATATATATATATATATATATATATATATATATACATATATATATATATATATATATATATATGCATGTGCATATATATATATATTGAAATGCATATGTGTATATATATATGCATGCGTACATATACATTTTATACATTTTTTTGCAATTACGATTATTAATAACTTATGCAATGTGGATTGAATATTCAAGTACTATAGTGACAACAAGAAATTACTATATAGTAAATAATATTTAACAATTTCATATTGTAAAGATTTCTGCTTTGTGATTTGATGACTACTTTTGAAGTAGACATTTTGGATATTAATTTAATTATAACCTCATTCTTGATGCTGTACCATTTTCTTTTTTTTTTTTTACATCATCTTTAGAATTGTGTTTTTAATTGTGGAATTCTGTAAATTCAATTGTGCCCTGCGATGGACGGGTGACGGTCCAGGGTGTACCCCCTGCCTTCCGCTCGATGACAGCTGGGATAGGCTGCAGCGCTCCCTGCGACCCTGAGGGAGAAGCAGCTTAGAAGATGCTGTGTTTTGATGATTTGTACTGTAATGGCATCCTTGGCATCCCTTGACAAAGCAGCATTATATTAACATTTAGTTCTTTATCACCACACATTTTCCATCAGTGGATTGTCCAACATGTCACATACAGCATTACTATATGTTTTTATGTTTTGTGTATGCTGTGACTGTTTCAGGGAATTCTTTTATAATGTGCGCTATATACATGTTATAGGTATTTGTGTAAGTATAAGTTTTGTTTGTTAGTTAGTCTGTTTGTCATTATGATCATGCAGTCCTTTATTCTGGGTGCCTTGGCTTTTGACAGAGTAATTGCTGTTTGTTTTCCTCATACATTCCTCATAATTGCTGTATGTTTTCCCTCATACATTCCTCATAATATCATGCTATTGTCACCAAAACCACAATGACTCTGATCATTGATGTTATGTGGCTTTACTCTGTGAATACACTGGTGTTGTGCTTTGGTTTCCATTGATGCTAATAGCTGTCTCATATGTTTGTGTTGGTTGTGTATTTCTTAAGATCTCACAGCTGTGTAAATTAAGTGAATTAGCGCCTTTCTTTTGTCAGAATGCTGCTGGTGTAGGAAGCTTGTGATCTACAGACACATATGTGATAACCTTGTATTCTGTTTTGATTTATTATTTGTTATACAAACTTAATTCATGAGAGAATCCATTTTTACATTTTTTAGAATCGCCATAAATATGTTCCAGTTCAGCATGTAACCTTGTCTATAAAGATTTTTGTTGTATTACAGGATTACACCGGCATACTTCCATTGTAAATGTGTTTGATCTCCTGAAATTCTGCTCTAAAATGTTGTTCTGCTGCAGAAGAAAATCTAAATAACCACTTTTTTAGCATCAAACCACAGTTTTTGACATCCTGTACAAATTCTTTTATCTCTATGTCCGTTGCCACAATGTCCTTCTGTAGATCTACCGTTGTTTACAGCTATTTCTACGATCATCTACAGACTAGCCTGTAATGATAATTCTCCTAATTCCATATTAGCAAATGTCTATATTGTACTGGTTTTGCACGGCTTAAGATCTAACATGGTTCTAATAGGATAAAGCTATGAATACCTGTACCCAGAGAGCACTAGATATTGTTGACTGGCACACCATCACTCTGGTCTAAGCCAATGACCTCTGTAGCTACTGTGATTGGTGGCCTATCTGTGGCTTTTCCTCATGAGTCGCCTTCTTATTTGGACACTGATCTTAAGAGA